>NC_087277.1:7737500-8030000 GCF_015220805.1 Pogoniulus pusillus
ACAGTGCTGTAGGAGTGCCAAGAGGAGATAGGAACTTGAAGGAAGATGGGAAGGAGAAGCTTCAACACACTCCACCCAGATGACCTTAAACTGCTACAAAAATATCTCAGAAGTGGAGCCTTTCTATGAAATATTCCCATTGCTGTGTTAGGTGGAAAGTCATGATGTGGTTCTCTCTGCCACTTGTGATGGTTTGGGTGTTACCCACTCCTCACCCCAGTTGAGAAAATCACCCAGACTAGACTCAGTGGCTGGAAATTAAAGAATACAGCTATATTTACAGCTCAGCACAATATACAAGCAGGCATTTACAATCTATACAGCTACATACAGGTTAAAAAGTAATACAGAAACACAACAGCCCTCCCAGAAACCAGAGTCCCCAGGAAGGGCTCTCAACCACCCTTCCACCTTCTTCCCACCCCTCTACCTTATCCCAGACTTTGCCTTATGTTCAAGGTGAGTTTGGAGAATTGGCCAGGAGGGGTTAGGATGCAGAGGGATTAGTCACACAGATGGCAGGTTAGAAAGAGAGGAGTGCATGCAGTCAGAGCCCAGGAGCAACTGCATTATCTGTGTTTATGTTCTTGTTTTTATACATCTCAGCAAGCCTGTGAGTGCAGTAGCCATCACCATTGTTTCCTTTTCACAGCCTATAATCTAAGTCCTCTCACTAAAATATCCCAGCCAGGCTCAAACTAGCACACCACCACAGACAAGCATACAGTGCTAGGTGCAGAGCGCTTGAAAGAAGCCCCTGAAAAGACCTGCTCCAAGCCTGCCCTCACAGGTGAATTTATACAACAGTCACAGCAAAGGGAATAAAAAAAAACTCCTGTGTGTTTCCTTATCTAATGAATGGAGAATTAATGATGTCATTGGTTTTTAGGAAGAGTGTTTAACCAGAGAAATGGCTGCCTAAGTCTCTGCCAAAGGAACAGCAGTACCAAACCTTTCCATAAAGTGAGAGTGGTGGTACAAGGACTTCTAAGGAGAGCTCTGCCTGGCTCCTCTGCATAACTCTATTCCTTAGAAGCCAACTTCTTGTCTAAGCAATTCTGCCAAGCTGCAGAAAATCCCACCAAATGGAAAGCATTTAAATAAATGCCTTCTACACTTACAAACCTGACTGCTTTATATTCAGAGGAGGAAAAATACTGCCTCAAATTTTGAGCTGTCCTCTTCACACCTGTCTGAATCAGTAGCTTGGAAGATGTTTCTCATCTCCTAGGTCTCTCCAGATGTGCTATGCAAAGTTGGTGCAGACTGTACTATGTTATGGCTGGACACCTCCATCTTGCTTTCCATCTCGTCCTGATTCATGACACGTAACTTCAAGATATCCCTTGCCAGACAGAATTGGTTTAGAAGCTCCAAGTGACTAATTGGTATGAACACATCTTAAAAAGAATTCTTTTAATTATGTGTTTGACATCTTTATATAGCTGTTGTGAGATGATAAATACATTTTCACCAGTTTTCCACTGATGCCATATGGCAGCTCACAAAAAGCTGAACAAATTAGGTGTAATGAGGCTCATTTAAAACAGATAAAACAAAAAAATCTGCTATTAAAAGGACTTTTAGAATTTGCAGGATGACTTTCAGGTGGAGGAGATTCCCTGTACCTCCCTCCTGTGGTATTTCTGGTAGATGGCCAGAAATGTCTCTGGCCCTGTCAGAAGTACCAGCAGACTGTGCAGAGGAAGAGCCCTGGGAACTCTTGAAATATGAATAGAAGGCAGTACAGAAACACCTTTCACAAAATCAGATGCAAAACAAATGTGCTTATAAGTGGGCAAATTGAGGGAGATGGCAGCCGATGCATGTGGTAATAATACTGACTTAGAATCAGGTAACAGCTTCAGATGGACAGAAGACAAATAATGCAAAGGTACCAGGACAGAAACCCACTTGTCAGCAGTAGGAGCAAGAAATGGGAAGAAGGTTCTACTAAGGGGTCAAACAGAATGGTCTCTGCCTGTCCCCTCCTCCCTAGAGAGGGAAGTGGGGAGTCACAATGTGTCTTAATCCAACAGAGGAAAACAACAACACTAAGTGCTGTGAATCAATATCAGAGATTCACAAAGGGATCCTAGGCTCAGGGCAACAGTGAAAGCAGCAGCAAAGGTTGCTTGAAGAGGTTCTTCATGGTTGGTTTGCACTCCACATCGGACATGCCTCCACTTTGCCACATCTTGGAAGGCGAGGGAGAGAAGTCGTCTCCAAAAAGCAGCTCAGTCTCTGCCATAACAGCTGTCTCCCAGTTCCTCCAGCAACATCATTGGGTATCCTCTGGAAACAGAAAGGGCAGCCGCTGGAGCCTACCAGAACTGCAGCAGTCCTAGAAATGTAATGCAATCTCTGAGTCACCTTGTGACATATGCAAACAACTGGACAGTGAGGTACCCCTTCCACCAGGGATGTCTGAGGATTTACACTGGCACCAAGAATGCTTTTCCCAGAAGTTATAACACAGATATTAGCAACCCCAGGTTTTGCTTGTTCTGGGGCCACTCTCACTTGAACTGTGCTGGAGAAGAGCATCTTGAGCTAATTCTGCAGTGAAAATCTGTCTAGTGCCTTAGAGAAAATCCCAGCTGGAATTACTGTGGGACACAGCCCCCACTTAATTACTTTTGGAGTTGTGGCTCAGAGATTAGGTGGCTTATTACAGTTGCTATCAGAACCAGCCTTCCTGCCCCCTGCTTTTCATGTGTGACTGCACGCTTCTCCAACCTGGCTGCAGGACAAGCCCAACAAAAACAACGCACCTGCTTCTGGAACCACCGAAGTAAGAGCAGAGATCTTAACATCAAATTTTTTAATACAGCTGTGATGGTTTTGGTTCTTTTAAATGGTGAGGTCATTCAAGAACCAGGGCCAAAATGGGTCATCTGATCAAAAGGATGGACTCTGTTGCCCATTACTGTAAGGTAGTCTATTGCACTGAACCTGACACTACCCTTATCAGTATGACAGTACAAATGGATACCAGCACGGCCCTTAGACTTCCCTCATGTCTTTCCATTGCTACTTGTTTTAACAGATCTCCCGGAAACAACAACTATTTCATCTCTAACCTCTGGTCATTTTCTAAAGCTCAGTGCCTCCACCTAAGCCCATGACACTTGCAAGACTCCTCTGCAGGATCCCTGCTTTAGACATTAACGTCTAATATAATGCCTTCAATAGAAGCAGCAGATGCACAAGGCAGAAATAAAGACATACAGCGCAGGAAAGAGGGAGGAGGGCACTGATTAAGTTTTGCTCTGTTACAGCTTGTTCTTCCAGAAAGGCTCGCTGTCAGCTGTTCTCTAGCTCTGTGCATGTGTCTTTTCTGGCTGGGAAGCACTGCATTGTGTGTCAGATGCAGCACGATTGCTCTTGGCTATTGCTCACTAATTGCAGACCCAATTCAGGGTCATTCAGCCTCTTGGCTCAACAGGATGCTGCATTTCACCTTTATAAAGAGTCCCTTCCCTGAGGCATATTAGGCAGAAGACCCTACAATGAGACACACAATACAGTAATTAAGGTTTTTTTTCCCCCATCCCGTGTGAAAGAGTGGGGCACTTCTCTAAAACATCTGAGGATGTAGAACAAAATGATATCTAACCAACGGGAATAAAAAAGAGCCTCATCTCTTCTGGACATATGGCCTTAAAAAGTCCTTTCAGAAGGAAAGAGCTGTTAGGCTGAGAAATGGAAATAAAGCATGCTGATTCAATTCGGTCACAAATGGGCAGATAACAAGAAATAAATGTATCAGAAATTATCAAAATAGGGTGCTTAATTATAACCTCTTCAAATATCCAGAGGGAACTTGTGTAGCTCTCATTTCAAGTTCCCCAGGCTGGGGAGACCTTTATATAGGTTTCACTTTCTCCACTGTATTTACCTTATTTTATGCTACCTCAAGGAGAACTTAAAGCTGATAATATATATTTCCAACGAGCATATTAGTCTCCTTTTGGAATGATGAGTTGCCATTAAGATTGACAGGTCTTTTCTATAATTTCCCACAGAACCCTATCCCCAGACTCATTTCAAAGGCTTTCCAAACCCCACTGCTGCTGCCATTCACAAGGCACAGGCAAAACGTCTTGCCCCTGCGGTCCAGTTCCAAGCACTCACCAAAGACAAGCGACAAGTTCTCCAACAAATTGCTACTGAATACTATTTGCCTGCCCTCCTTGACTTTGCTTATAAGGAAGAGTGTTTTGTTCACATTACTCTTCCTGCCAAAAGCATATTATCACAAGCTAAAAGGGGAAATTACTTTGTGGGAGCTTTAATTAAAAGAGGGTCGCATTTCATTGCCTTTTTCCTCTGTGACAGACGCTGTCATCCCTCCCCTCTCCTTTCTACATCTCCCAAAAGCCAATCTGGAAGAAGCTGGCACGGTGGTGTTTTACCAAATCTACATCATCACTGAAATGCTCTCCTTTTATCCGCTGGCAGAACGCAGCATCGCATGGTGCTGCAAACGGCTGGTTTATTCACCGAGGGCTTACCTGGCACCGGCTACCACACTGCTCTTTCTAGTACTGGGCAAGAATTACAAGCTGCCAATTCCTCACCAGCCCGTTTATTTAGCATTAAGGAATAATTATAAGGAGCACAGCATCACAGTCTGGGCTTTCAAAAATTATTTTCCCATCTCATTAATTGCACCTAAATCAGTGAAAATCTAATGTGCAGCTGAGAGCAAAACGAAACCAAGAGCATGTTTTTCTGTGTTGTGAAGTTTTCTCTGGACCAGGACTAGGCTTTTCATCTCAGCGTGACTCTAAGTGAACTGCCACGCTGGTTTCTTCTCGGATGAGAGATAGCACGTACGTGAGCGTGTGGCTTTTTGATGATTAGACTCTTTACCTCGGCTTCACTTCTATCTCCTCTTCTATCTAGCTGACTGAAATATCAGTCAGAAGCCTGTACCAGACATACCAGCACTGTTTCTAAGCTGATATCTTTCCGAGATTTACCGCTTGGCAGACCACTGTAAGATTTTAAGACCTTCTGCAGTAATTTCATTTTACCCCCCCCACACCTCCCAGAATCAGAATTTTCTCCTCTAAATGGATTCCTGCTTCCTTTTGAGGCTGACAAACATCTATGAAGCATATCTTGCTTTCCTTACTTAAAAACTCCTGGATCAGCAGAAGTGTGTGCAACAGTAGGTGTTAAGGGCTCCTCTGACAGCATGAGGTGTTTGGATGGTACACTCCTAAGCTCATTTCAAAAGAAACCACAGGGGTTTTATTTTTACTTTCATATAGCACAAATTTATCACAATTGGAATAAAGGACAGAAAGAAACCCATAAACACCTCCTTGTCAAGAAACCATTATCTAAATAGCATCTGAGATGTATCACAAGCACAAAACCGCATTCTTTCCCCAGGAGATGCCTTTCAAAGCCAAGAGGTAAAAAAGGCAGGGTAAAATACAGGGTTCAGAAAGACATGACCCAAGTTCTGTACACTATAATTCAGCATACGTGAAGCCCAAGCATGGAACCACTGAGAAAAATGAAGGTAAATCACTCTAAAGAATGAAGTCACTGTGTAGGAGGTTGTGTCCCTTAAACCTACAAGTGGATGCTTTCAGTCAAGCATGAAGTAGTCATAACTCACAACATCGTAATACTCTTTAGGGGATTTTATGTTCTCCATCACAGATGATTTGACTTAGAGCATTAGCAGACTTGGCTTATCTTTCCCCTATGTATTTGTGTATATATGGCCCTGCTCATCAACGACTGATTAGAAAGTTGAGCTCAGATTTAACGTGGCAATTTGCTCTCTGGCTATAAATCTCCCTCACCCAAAAATAACTGTGAGAGGGGTGAGGAAAGAAGGGAAGTCCTGAGCACAACCAGCATAAAAGCATCTCCTACACTCCACTCTGAATCGCATTTTAGAAATATTGGAGCCATTTGAAGCTTTAGTATCTCCACATCATCTGTGTCAGGCATTACTGCAAATATGCCAGGTTAAGGACAGAGCACTGGGCCATCCTGGGCCTCTTGGTAGGGCAGAATTGCCATTACAGGATGACAGAAGCTAAGCCTGTTGAAGAAATGTTATAAAAAAGCATTTTAAGAATTTAAGTTATAAAAGCTGTGGTTCCAGTCTAAAGAATAAGTCCATTAAAGAAAGTGTCACTAGATGTTTCCATGTTTATTATGTGCTAGTAACTCTGGTCTGAGTATGCTCAATTTGTGAGTACAAAGACATTTTTCTTCTAACAGCCAATCTTAAACTCAAGCCGGGATCTGAGAAGTAGGGTGGGTTTTTCATTCTCATACCTCATCATCACAAAATGTCATTTAATACATATTTGCTTATGTAGCTGTAATTGATCTTATTTTATTTTTTAATCTCAAAACTCATGTGGGTACAAAAGCCAAAAAATGCAAACCAGACCACTGAGTTTGCACTGGTTGAGTTTACACAACGCTGCCCCAGCATCTACACACAGTAACTCAGCTATATGCGAGCACCAATCCAAACCATCTGACTAAAACCACAAACGTTGCAAAACTAATAATCAAGATAAACGGTGAAGATACCACAGTTTAGAGTCAAACCCTCCCCAGACGACTGCATGGGTTGTTATTGTCCTCTGAACTCCTGCCAGTATCTTTTCAGGAACGAGCTGCTCGGGGCACAATGTATTATCCTAGACACAGCTGCAAAAAGCCAGATAGGAAGGCTATTACCTCCCTATATTATCATATAGTACCTCTGTCATCACTTCCCTGGTGGCAAGCACACAGTACTGTGAATTCATATTTAACCTATGACTTACACACTAGAAGGGCAGGAGTTTATCAAAATGGCTTTGAGCAACAACTGGTACTCCACCCACACGTGCTACAAGCCACCAGACTGGCTTAGATGAACCCAACTTGGAGCCTCTCCCTGGGATTAAGGAGGGAAGCAGTTTAAATCAGTAGCCATTCTGTAATGAAATGAGATTTTTAGAAGACTGCCATAAATTGCAATTAGTTCATAATAATTAGCAAGGAACAACAAAAGTAGCATTCATTCACTTAAAATTATTTTTAATGTTATAATGACTGGTACATAATTATGCCTGAGAAAGGCTATTTAAAAGAGAGGAGAAAAGATATCTTCAAAAGGAGAGAATTCATTCGGTGTTTATTTGCTTCAGGGTTCTAATTACTCTGGAAACCAGCAACCCTCCTGATAGGATTACTGACATGAGCACAGCTACAGCTGCAAGGAATGCTGAGCACATCAGTTTTTTAGCACCATTAAAACAGTCCTCTATAAATACCAGATGCATCTATCTATCTATTACTTTCTCTTCCCAGCTCTCAGCAGCTGAGCAGTGGCAGAGCACATCACAAAAGTGAAATGTGTAGCGGTGGCAGAGCTGGTGCAGTAGAGCAAGTAATTTGTATCAGGCTCTATAGGAGTTTACGTTTCATCATTAAGTGTATGTCACAGATATACTAGCACTGGTTCATCTTTTTTCCTCTTATAGTTCAGCTTTATACACTTATTAATAAAATCCAGATGGTCATTTCAACACTCTCATTTAGCAGAAAAAGCCAGTCAAACCTGGCCAGAGTCGTGTGGACTGCATGTGGCAAAGCAGGGAGCCCTGGCAGCTTCAATTCTTGCTGCCTAGAAGAGATTTATGATGCTCTCCATCCTGGTCCTAGCAAATAAATCATGTCTTCCTCCAGCCTTCAGTGGACAGGTTGCATGAAAAAGGCTGAGAGGTCTCATTACTGCTCCCTAAGGTGGCACAGAGGTAGGAAGAGAGCCATGAAGCTCCGCATTGCTTTTGCCCCCACGGATTCTCAGAGAATTGCTTTACCTGATACCGTTTTGAACACCATTAAGCAGATTTTACCTCAGGAGCAGAGGCTGGAGGAGCTTCAAGCTGGTATTCAGTTCTGATTCCAGCAGAGATTGCCCATGCAACCCAAAGCATGCTGTTCACTGTGTTTCAGCCTCATCCTCCAAGGAGCAACCCTCAGATGAAGCTTCCTACCACTTGTCTTCATTAGTAGGTAAGCTCTTTAGGACAACCACAGCTTTCTAATACACATGAAATTTGCTGATGACATCAAACTGTGATGAGAAGTGGACACTTCCCTACAGGAAGACCTGGATAGGCTGGAAGACTGGGCTAACACGAACCTTATGAAGTTCAACAAGGACAACTCCAAGGTCTTGCACGTGGGAAAATATAACTCAGGAGCACAACAGAGACCAGGATCTGTCTGTCTGGGAAACAGCTCTTGGGAAAGGTCCTGGTGGATGACAAGACCAGTATGAGCAAACAGTACACTGCAGCAGCAAACAACGCCAAGAGGAGGCTGCGCTGCATCAGTCAGGCATCACCAGCAGAGATAAAGAAGTCATTATCCCATCCTGCTCATCACTTGTCTGCCCACACATGGAATATGTTCAGCTTTGGTCCATGCTATACATAAAAGATGTGCATAGGATAAAGAGAGCCCAGAGAAGGGCCACAAAGGTGATCAGAGGACTGGAAATCCTTGTGTGAGGAAAGGTTGACACAACTGGGCTTTTTCAGCTTTGAGAAAACAAGGCTTAGGGGAGACCTTATCACCATGTTTCAGCATTTAAAGTGTGGTTACAAAGAATCATAGAATCAACCAGGTTGGAAGAGACCTCCACGATCATCCAGTCCAACCTAGCACCCAGCCCTATCCAATCAACTAGACCATGGCACTAAGTGCCTCAGCCAGGCTTTTCTTCAACACCTCCAGGGATGGTGACTCCACCACCTCCCTGGGCAGCCCATTCCAATGCCAATCACACTCTCTGCCAACAACTTCCTCCTAACATCCAGCTTAGACCTCCCCTGGCACAACTCAAGATTGTGTCCCCTTGTTCTGTTGCTGGTTGCCTGAGAGAAGAGACCAACCCCTGCCTGGCTACAGCCTCCCTTCAGATAGTTGTACACAGCAATGAGGTCACCCCTGAGCCTCCTCTTCTCCAGGCTGCACACCCCCAGCTCCCTCAGCCTCTCCTCACAGGGCTGTGCTCCAGGCCCCTCACCAGCTTTGTCGCCCTTCTCTGGACACCTTCCAGTATCTCAACATTTCTCTTGAATTGAGGAGCCCAGAACTGGACACAATACTCAAGGTGTGGCCTGACCAGTGTTGAGTACAGGGGCAGAATAACCTCCCTTGTCCTACTGGCCACACTGTTCCTGATGCAGGCCAGGATGCCACTGGCTCTCTTGGCCACCTGGGCACACTGCTGGCTCATGTTCAGCTACTCTCTACCAGTATCCCAAGATCCCTTTCCTCCTGGCTGCTCTCCAGCCACTCTGTCTCTAGCCTGTAGCACTGCTTGTGGTTGTTGTGGCCAAAGTGTTGAACCCTGCACTTGGCCTCATTAAATCTCATCCTACTGGCCTCTGCCCACCCATCCAGCCTGTCAAGAAGATGGAGACTCACTTCTCACAAGGCAAAGACATGGGGTCACAGGTAAATGTTTCTCCTGAGAAGATTCCTACTGGAAACAAGAGGAAGATTTTTCACAAGAACAATCAAACATTGGAATAATCTCCTTGGGGAAGTGGTGCTGTCTCCTACACTAGACACTTCCAAGACCCAGGTGGAGCAGATGCTGGGCCATCTCATCTAGACCATGCTTTTGCAAAGAAAAAAAATGTTGGTCCAGATGATGCTTGAGGTTCCTTCCAAGCTGGTATTCTATGACTCTTCCTGCCATTATAGGGCAGCTCTGTAGTGTACACAAATACTGCTGCTTGTCTAATTCATGTGAAAACCTATTTACCTACTAGTAATGAAAATGTTCCTGTAGCCTCGTGCCAAGTGCACTCCCAATGCAAAACAAAAAGAAAGCATGCATTAGAGCATAAGGTATGGTACAGTGATCCAAGTTTAAATGAGCTGGCTCAAGCAAGGAAGCAATGCACAGAGGCAAAGCACAAAGCTTTGCCTCCTACACATAGACTCCTCCAAGTTCACTGTCTGAATCATGTTCCTCCACAATGTGTTGGGGAAGGCAGCACAGACATACCCAAACACAGGACAAGCACAGCTGATGCAGAAACACAAAGATGCAGTGAGATATTGGCTGGGCAGATGACAAACACTCAACACACTTCAGTGGCTCGAATACTTTCAACTAGCAGGATATAAGTCACCAGGAGGGATCTGAAGGCAGCAGTGGGCTCTGTGGTAGGCCCCAGGAAGCTCTTGCCAAGGAACGGCATAGGTGGTACCATCATTTAGCTATGGGAGGTGGAATTGCAGCAAGGAGAGATGACCTCAATAGTCTGTACAAGCTGTCAGGGAGAGAGGGAACCTAAAAAGGGCTGGAAAGAAAGAGGAGCAGCTAGATTTCATACGTACACGAGAGTCTAGCCTGAGTCACTTCATGGGTGCTGTTTGCCAAAGACTGCAGAAGTTCACTTTGCCCATGCTTGAAGGCATTAGAGGCATGCTCACAGGCAGCAGTACTGGCCTAGAAGTATCTGAAGTCTTTGCTTACTTGAGTTGCATGTGTAACAGGAGGAGAAGACTGTATCGCATCTTAGCTAATGACCTCATTAATGAAATTGGAATGAGATTCACTGCTGCAAACCCTAATTGCTGGCTAATGTTTAAAATGGCAGATAGTACCTGTTTCTTGAGCATCATGCTTCTTCCTTCCTCACATTTCTAAGATGATGTTCAGCTTTTGAAGAAGAGAGGGAATGAGAATGCTGCCTGCAGTTGTGAAAAAGACACAGCTTCATAATTTCCAGAGCTGCTATTTTTGCACATGCTTGGATAAAGCAGAGTTTAACCAAACTTCACAATCAGCAATCCTCAGAAAGTGTTTGGCATGTATTTGTCAGAGCTTACTAAGCTAATTCATTTTTTTAAAGCAGCTTAGCAGAGATAACTGCTCAGATTTGGATTTACATTCTTCTATATGACATTCTCCAATGGAAATTAAATACTTTGGAGATAAAACCAATCATATTGTTTCATTAGCCTGAAATTTTTCAGATGGGGGTAGCAGTTAAAATAGATAGCTTCTAGATAAGAGCACAGCAGAAAAACTGTGTTTCACAGTGAGAGTTCAAAATGATTGGCAAATGACCTACTCTGCTAACAGTGTAAGGTTGGGTCAGCATATAGGTCAGCACTTGTTTTGTTGATGAAGGTCCTAGTGCTCTTTGGGCTCTCTTTGTTGTGCATCCTAATACAGTGAATTTCAGTGCTTTCCAGTGTCTGCTTTATCTCGCAGGGAAAAACAAACACAAAGGCAGATGTTCCATAAACTTGAAAGACAAAGCCAACCTCATGATCTACACACATATTATTTTCCCTGAAGGCAAGTCAAGTAGGATGCCATTCACATGTAGATGTCTCAGAGAGTTCTTCCTCCTTCAGACTCCTGATAGGAAACATTTATGAAAGTCCCTTTCTCCAAGTCATCACAAGATTTAAGGAAGCTTGTGGAAGTCAATGTGAGCCTCACACCAGATTTTAATCAATGCTTGACTGACCTCAACACATTGACTTCTTTGCAGAAAAGCTGAAAATTACTTTCATTAGAAAAACAGGCATTTTAGAACCAAAGCACTATCACACAAAGCAAGCAAGACAATCCCAGACAAAATACTTCTAAATTTCTTTTCATCCTGGAAAGTTACTAAGACTTCACTAGAATATAACACCACAACCTGGAAAAGCAGAGTAACCTGTGGCAGCCTATAAACCAAACTCATTGGTATTAATATGCAGGAAACAACTTTGAACTGAAAAGAACTAAAACAAAAGAAGTGATATGCTCAACTTCAGCAGCCTTTCAGATCCAAATGTTATTGGTGCATATAGCTGAGATTTAATTTTTAAAACTTCTGAGGTACATCAGAGGTTATTTTGGGAACTTAACTTCAGCTATGAGGCACAAACTGACATTTTGAGGTATCATCAGAAAGATTACAATGAAATGTTAAAGAGAAGAGCAATTCCCCCTAGGCCAACTGAAGCAGGAAAGGCACATCCTCATCTCTCCAAGTCCACCACAAGCCCTAAATTGTACAACAGCATACTTCAATTATTCTTCTGCTTTCAGTGTGCTAAAAATAAGACAGACATCATAAACCAATTTTAACTAATATTCTAAAGCTAAGTGCATGCCAGTGTCAGTAAATGAAACGTAAAATTAATTGTGCTGCAAAAGAGAAAAGCCTTGTGAAAGAACTCAGTCGTAGTAAACGGTGAGCACTTTGTACGCCCTCAAGTCACTGCTACGTAGGTGTCACGAAGGCTAGTTTCACAAAATCTCTCTCAACAGGATCTTCATCATTTATCACCAGACAGACACAAAAGACAGCTTGCCAAACCCCAAGACTCACTGAAGTTAGTGTCTCATGCTTTCAAGGGGAGTATCTGGCCTTAGACTTGCAGATGGAAGGCTGTTTATAACTGAGAGTTTTGACAGAACACAATATTGTCTACTCTAGAGAGACAAAAGTTATCATTTTCTGAAAGGAATACAAATGTCATGTTCCCCAAATGGGTGATCATTAACCTAGAGCTGAAAGTTGAACTTGGAAGTTAGCAGATCAGGGGAACTTTTGAAAACTGGCACTCAACAGCTTTCTACACAGCCTCAAATCACTACTGCTTATTTTCCTGGCCAGGCAAGATTTGACTGCTGTTGCCAATGTAATACCAGTGCAGCTGACTTCTATATGTTTCCTTCATGTCTTAATTACAACATTGTGAGGTAGAGAGGCTCTTTTGGTGGTGAGTCCATAATGAAATAAGAAGAAAGCAGGTAAGGTTGGCAGGACAGCATAGCCAGGAAGCAAAAAGGCACCTGGTGAATGAAGTAAGAGCAAGGCAGGTAATGTTGGCAGGACAGCATAGCCAGGAAGCAAAAAGGCACCTGGTGACTTACAAAACCAAAAGAAAACAAAGATGTTGAACTCCATAGGAGAGAACATATCCTTTTAGATTCCTTCCTCTTTAAAAGTCACTTCTTTTCACAACAACTGCAGTTTTAAGTGGTTAATGAAGCAAAAAGGAAGAAGTGAATTTGATGCACAACAGTTTTAGGACCAGAAGCTGAAAGTACAAAGAGAACATGTTCCCTGAAGGCTATCAAAATGAGGGTCTGAGTGAGTCACTGGACTCACAAAGGAGTTCTGGGACACAAATGGCTAATTTAACAAGCATGCTAATGTCCACTGAAGGGAACGACAATTAGAAGTGCAAGCTGTGTCTCAGGGATGAGATGAAGAGACAAGGAGGAGATGCAGCTGTTTGGAAGGAAATGTGCTGAGCTGGGACTATGCTATCTGTGGCCTCCACTACAGAAATCCTGACTCTGTTACAAAAATATCAACCATTCTTTTGCAGAAGATGGTTTCAGATCAATCTAAATGCCACGTGAATATGTTTTTGTACACAAAACATGGGCTTCAAATTCCCTGGGTCTTGGTCCCATTCTGTAGAAGGGAATATTGCCTACTACACAGGGATGAACACTAAGGAGTGCTATCAAAACACTGTGACTAGCTGGTCCTGGCAGACAAAGACACAGGACACTTAGTCACAAAACAAGACAGAGTTTTAGCCAGTCTGACGTAGAAGAGTGCCAATGAGATTTGAGTTTGATTCTGTTTCCCTTGTTAGGGACTCTCAGAGATTTCCTCCATGCTAACTTAATGCTTCTCAAAACATTTCACAGCTTCATTCCCGTAATTGTCAAAGGTTTGCAAGTGAGCAGAAAGAAGCAGCTAAACATAAACAGCTAAGCAGCCAGCACCAACAGGTGACATTAGAACGAGCATGAAGTTTGTTCCTGTCTAACCGGGGGGCCACCAGGCCCCCCGGCCTTTTTGTCACCTTCACCATTCACCCAGTGCGCACCATGTGATGATGGGAGGTACTCACCAGTGATGATGGGAGGATCCCTCTGCCCAGTTGGGCAAACTTGGGGCTTCTGCCTTTCCTGGAGCAGCTTAAAAAGGGGAGTGGGCAGGGAAGGCAAAGTGGCCACACCTGGGGTGGGAGGAGACTTCAACAGAACCCAGATTAGAAAGAGGAGTGGGCAGGGAAGGCAAAGTGGTCACACCTGGGGTGGGAGGAGACTTCAACAGAACCCAGATTAGAAAGAGGAGTGGGCAGGGAAGGCAAAGTGGCCACACCTGGGGTGGGAGGAGACTCCAACAGAAGCCAGGTGCTCTGGGTTTGGGGAGAAAAGGGGGAAATGAGGCGTTGCATGGGAAAGGGGCAGATATGTTGGAATGTGGGAGGTGGTGCTGCAAGGAGGGAAATGGAGAGGAAAAGAAGAGGATGAGGGAAAAGTAAGGAGATGGAGAGGAAAGGAAGAAGATAGGGGGGAAAGGGAGATTTTTGAAAAGTAACATAAATGAAAGCTGGACTGTAGCTTTTGCACTAATATCAGCCTTGACCAATCCTTTGTCAGTTCTGCTTGGAGTAGTGACCAGACATCTTCACTGGCTCACTATGTTGGCTGAAAAAGAGCAAATCACACCTGCCTAAGAGGAAAAAATGAGGCAATGAAGAGGAAAACTAAGAAATAAAAATGAAAAAGAAAACTAAACACAAATTATAAATATACATATATCCAAAGTGTGAGGTCTTTCAGCAAGTTCTTCATGGGCCAGCAATTAGTGGAGTTGAAGGTGGCACACAACCATGACGTGACATATAAACCAGCATGTGTTCTTCTTATCATGCTCTGATAGCAAAATGACATACATGCATTTCCAGTCTTGATCTGGATGCACAACAAAGCCTAAAATTCAAATGATTTGGCCTTGAGGATTTGGATCCAAGAATAGACTATACCAAGGGAAAAGAGTGAAATCTGATGATGACACTTTTCAAAGGAATGATCCCTCAAATGTGTCAAGCCAAGATTATAAATGTAACTGAGTATCCACAGCACCTACAGGCAAATTTTAAAATAGAAGCCAGCCTTTAAATATGAGAAATTCAATCTGAGCCAAAGCTGAATAGTTCCAAAAATTATTTTTTACTAGTTGTTTCCTTAGAGTGTGTTAGTCACTAACATAACACTGACCAGTATCTCCTTCTTGCTTACAACCAATTTAAAAGAAATAATAATTAGAACCTCTTACATCTACCAAACCCCAGCTTTCTTTCCCTACCAGTTCTGACCTTTTCTCTTTGGTAGACATTGATTTTTCCCTTTTTTTTTTACTGCCTGTGTTTCTAATGGAGCTTGAAATTAACACGGCTTTTTGTTTACCTCCTAATTTGTGCACCACCATCATCAGTGCTGTCAGCACAGCTCTGGGAATAGGGCTTGTTTACTGCTTCTGCATAACCAGCAGAAGGAGCATAGGAGCAGAAAATAGGTTTGGGTTAGAGTTTTTCCTTAATTTATTGGGTTTTTTTTGCACAGGTCTTTTTATAGGTTATATATTAATGACTTGAGTGATAAGGCAGCCCATTTGGTCAATAGTTCTTAAATAGAACATAAGAAGAGCTAGCTCAGGGATATGTTGAATTTCTCTTGACACGTTGTGCTAGTTTGAGCCTAGCTGGGATATTCTGGTGAGAAGAATTAGATTGTAGGCTGTGAAAAAGGAAACAATGGTGATGGCTACTGCACTCATAGGCTTGCTGAGTTGTATAAGAACAAGAACACAAACATAAATAAGAGAGTCTCTCTCTGTGTCTGTCTTCGGGGCTGCAATTTTCTCTAAGCTAACCTGCTGTCTGTGTGACTAATCCATCTGCTTCCTAACCCCCCTGGCCGACACTCCAAACTCACCTTGAACATAAGGCAAAGTCTGGGGTAAGGCAGAGGGGTGGGAAGAAGGTGGAAAGGTGGCTGGGAGCCCCTCCTGGGGACTCAGGTTTCTGGGAGAGCTGTAGTGTTTCTGTATTACTTTTTAACTTGCATATTACAGTAGATATTGTAAATATCTGCTTGTATCTTGTGCTAAGCTGTAAATATAAAGCTTCATTCAACTTCCAGATTGACCAAGCCTAGTCTGGGTGATTTTCTTAAGTGTGAGGGGTTGGGGAACACCCAAACCATCACACACATGTATCACAAAACGTTGGTATTATTGTTCTCACTCCAGAGCACCTATCAGCCTCCTGCACAGCACATTTTAGAGACCCAGCACTACCTGTCTAATGTGGAGTACCAGCTAGGGAAGTCCCACAGCAACTCATTTTCCCAGTGTCTGTTCTGGCACAATATCCCAATCTCTACATTAAAACAGTCTCTGATATCAGAGTCCCCCAAATGGTACAGAAGCAACATCATCTCCTCTTCTTAGAGATGAAGGATTAGTACAGAGGCTGTATTCCTGTAGATCTGCAGCCTTACCATCTCTGTTGGAACTTTATTTCTCCTGGTCTCCACCAAAGTGCATGGGCCAGGGGCTAGCAACACACAAATTAATATGAGTAAGGTGCTATCCTATTACCACATCCATCAGGAACTATATGGTTGTTACACGATACATCCAATTAGTATTCTAACAGGTCACTGTATAACTGACATCTGTGATATGCTATCAAACCACTAATATTGCCTACTAAAAATAACTCTTATTTCCCAGATAGGACTGTAAATTCTATGCACTCATTTTGTTACAGTGCAAAGAGAAAGACTGCATGCTCTGTGAACCCTTATCTATATCTACATCTACATCTATATCTACATCTATCTACAGATAGATATATATATGGATATTGCTATCTGGATCAAGGCAATCCCAAACACAAACATATACTGGGCATTGACTGGCTGGAGAGCAGCCCTGAGGAGGGCTGGTGGACAAGAAGCTGAACATGAGCCAGCAGTGTGCACCTGCAGCCCAGAAAGCCAACCAGAGCCTGGGTTGTATCAGAAGTGTGGCCAGCAGGCTGAGGGAAATGATTCTCTCCCTCTACTCCACTCTGGTGAGACCCCATCTCGAGTACTGCATCCAGTTCTGGAGCCCCTATTACAAGAGGGATGTGGAGGTGCTGGAGCATGTCCTGAGAAGGGCCATGAGGATGCTCAGAGGTCTGGAGCACCTCTCCTATGAGGACAGACTGGAAGAGTTTGGAGACTGTGCAGTTTGGAGAAGAAGAGGCTCCAAGGTAACCTTATTGTAGCCTTCTAATACCTTAAGGGGGCCTACAAAAAAGCTGGAAAGGGACTTTTTAAGCTTTCAGGAAGTGACAGGACTAGGGGGAATGGAGCAAAGCTGGAGATGGGGAGACTCAGACTGGCTGTGAGGAGGAAGTTGTTCAGCATGAGAGTGGTGAGAGCCTGGAATGGGTTGCCCAGGGAGGTAGTTGAGGCCTCATCCCTGGAGGTGTTTAAGGCCAGGCTGGATGAGGCTCTGTCCAGTCTGATCTAGGGTAGGGTGTCCCTGCCCATGGCAGGGGGGTTGGAACTGGATGATCCTTGTGGTCCCTTCCAACCCTGACTGATTCTATGATTCTATGCTATATATATATATATACACACATATATCTAGAAAGAGATCTGTTATTCATTAGTGTTCAACATAGACTTTTTTTTCAATAAACTTTGTGGTCTGAGGTGAGACAGAACAATTTTGCTCCCAATCATCTTCATGCCATAGTTGTATTCACTCTCACATGAACACAAGTGTATTTTGTTTGGGTATGAAAACCACTTGCTCATATAAACATTTTTATTTTGCTTCTCAAGCCAGATCCATCTCTTCAAATATTATGCCCATGAAAACATAGTAGCCTGACAATCATCCTCAGCATAATCTCAACAACATGAGTTTCATGCTGTTTCTCTCAGAAACATAACCCTTTTCCCCAGATTCAGTATAACCTCCTACTATGCTCCTCAGTTTCCTCTTGTTTATGATAATAAACCATTTGATGATTCCCAGAATTTAATGTTGCATTGATTCAAAGCTTTTGACGATGTGCAACATATTTAACCATTAGGTATTCCTTAATAAAAATGCTGCTTCATTCCTTGAGAAGGCTGGAGAGCTGTGTGTTTAAATACAGTGATGCAATATGTTGAAAATCATACCTTGCTTGCTCTCTCAACTGTGCTGCTATGTCAAAATAACACCTTTCAGTTAACTCAAACATACAATGTATTCCAGTTGTTTCTTTCTCTGCATTCTCTCCACTCCCCAGCTGACAATCTTGTTGATTTCTGCTTGTATCTTCATGCCTAAAGCCTTTTTCCACTACAGAAGGTCATTAGGTTTCAGAGGGGTTTTTTTCTGCATGAAGCTACCAAAATTAGTTTGTCTCTCAGCACCGCCCTGTGAGCATCCCAGAAACTAAACAATTCTGCCTCCTCTGGAGACGAGAATTCAGAAAGGTCATCTCTTGACCCAGCCAGACTGTGTATACACACTCTGTATCCCCCAGGTTGTCCATGGGTCTGATAAATCATTATTAAGTAGTAGAAAGTTGAAATCTAATCTGATTTTTAATACTCACTTTCTGGAATGGGTAAAATAAATAACAAAACACCACAACAAAGCTAAGCCTGTGATACTGTGATACTTAACTTATTCTTCAGCTGAAAAAAAGCCCTGTGAGGTATGGCCAGAAAAGAAATCCCCAGCAACACAATTCCCAGACTCCTAAACTGACCTTCAGAGGAGAAGAGATCCTTGCAAGTTGGTATTGTGAGGAGAGCAGATGCCCTCATGGCATGTTTGTGATGGTCTGTTAGTAGGCATGTTAGAAAAGCATATTCATTTCCTAAACCACCCAATCTGATTTTACTCATCTGTTTACTTCTGGCCTCAACCACATAGAAGCAAATTACAACAGAGACCACTAAGAGTCTCCTGAGCAATTCAGACTCAGTGGATTAGCTCAAAAATAGTTTACATAAGACATTTGGACTGCACAGCACAGTAGGACATTTTGGGACCTAACAGTGTCTCAGAAGAGGAATTTGCCTGCAGATGATTAGGAAAGGATTCTCTCCTCTTCCTCTGTAATCACATAGTGGGAACCATTAATAGTAAGCTCTTGTCATCTCTTTGCAGATAAAATAAAAGGGCATCTCTTATTCTAACAACTCTGTGGTTCACACAGATGCCTGGAGTGATGGGATGTGGTGCTTTCATTGTGATTGCTGTAACATTGTACATCTGGTTAACTGCCTAGGGCTGAATGCTGGTCTGAATGGACCATGGTCTGACTGGGAAAACCAACCTCACATGAGGTTTATCCCTGAAACTCAAAAGCAGATCTTTAAGCAGATCCTTGATCTTACATTCACGTGATTCAGATAAACTTAGACACATGGTGGAAGGACTTCCACAAGTGCTTAGTAAAGGTTTACTAAACTAATCTGGTTTGCAACAACAGGTTAAGTATTTACCAGGGCACAAAATCAAAGGATCTTCAAGGCAAAATCTTAAAAGAATGATTTTTTTTAGAAGTTTGTATTCTTATGCACCACTATTGCAGTCATTGTCTTATAAACAAATTCATGTATGTGTCTCTTTTCACTTCAGATTTTGTCAAAGACTGATGTACCAGAATGTTAATGTTACATAATGACATATTCTGGAAATTAAAGCAGCATAGCACACTGGTTGGGAACAGCACACTTCACACTTCATTACTTCTGCTGCAACTCAACCAATTTGTAAAGCTTTGAACTTTCTGTTTCCAACAGCCAAGGTTTCATATCAACAAGCTATCCTGTCCACAGAAATGGATACATGGATGGCAATGGTGGAAGCCCGACAGTTTCCTCGAGCAATGAACAGAGATAACCATGGAAGGGAACATTAGGTTTGGGAAATGCATACAAGTATCAAAGCCAGCACTGGAGAGGGGACAGAACTGTCACCAGTTGCTCAAAGCTCAGACTATCATGGAAAACTCTACAGCCAGTGGATCCAAAAGCCTAACTATTGTATTTTAAACCACAGCATGTGTCCCAGATTCATCAGATTAGGCTAAATACTGTGTTGAGAGATTGCTATCAAGTTGTGAAATTGCTAGGTGAATTTCTAAATAAAGAATGTCATTCAATGTGTTCAGAGAAGGGTGACGAAACTGCTGAGGAGCCTGGAGCACAGCCCTGTGAGGAGAGGCTGAGGGAGCTGGGGGTGTGCAGCCTGCAGAAGAGGTGGCTCAGGGGTGACCTCATTGCTGTCTACAGCTACCTGAAGGGACATTGTAGCCAGGTGGAGGTTGGTCTCTTTTCCCATGCAACCAGCAAAAGAACAAGGAGACACAGTTTCAGGTTGTGCTGGGGAAGGTCTAGGCTGGATGTTAGGAGGAAGTTGTTGGCACAGAGAGTGACTGGCATTGGAATGGGCTGCCCCAGGGAGGTGGTGGAGTAGCTGTCCCTGGAGGTGTTCAAGAAAAGACTGGATGAGGCATTTGGTGCCATGGTCTAGTTGACTGGCTAGGGCTGGGTGCTAGGTTGGGCTGGATGATATTGGAGGTCTCTTCTAACCTGGTTGATTCTATGATTCTGTGATTCAAACTGATCAGCATAAACATAAGCATAAACTTGAATTTAAAAAGTCCTGAAATACTTTCAAAGACTATCTCCTGCTTTGACATTTATAAAACCCTAAGTTGTATCAGCCTTTCAAACACACAATAACTGCCAAGGAATGAGCATTTGTGCTAACTTAGCAACAAAAAGATTAAACCTAGAAGCTGCCAAAATCCCTGTCTCAACTTTACCTTTTAGCACCTTTCCATACTGATGTGCAGACAGTTTGATACCAGTAGTGTGAACAGGAGAGAATAACTTTGATGTATTTTGATTTGCACTGCAGAAGGAAGTCACAGCACATTACAGACTTTTTACTTGGCTCACAAAGTCCAGATTTGCTTAGTGCAAATTGGTAATGCTGTCAGAGTAGTTGAGGTATTGAACTGTAAAAACAAAATAGAGTTTAAAGAATTGTGGGTCACCTTTAAAAGATAAAAATATTTGAATTTATTTACATGAGTTTAAGAATTTAGGAATGATGGAATTAGCTATGTGTAAGAAAACAGCCGCTCTAACAGTATCACAAGTGGGAGCATCTGTAGGCAGCAGCAAGAGTGGTCCCACTCTCTCACTGATCACATCGTGCGACCTATGGGCTTCCTGTTGTATGTCACAGCAGAAGCAACCTCAGAGATATGAATCTTCTGTCCACCTAGATCATAAACAGCTCAACTCACAGCCTCGGGTTTCAGCTTGGCTTCTAACTGGCAAGCAGATTGTGTGTAACAAAATCTGCTGCTTTCAAAGTCACCTGCAACTTGCACCAACCGCCCCAGCAGGCAGACCACAAAATCTGTCTCTATGAAGCTCTCCACGAAGCATTCTTTTTTCACTTTACCTTTTAAATCATTCTGAAGTAGGCCCCCTTATTGAAAATGCAGGTTACACTATCCTAACAACAACGTGATTCCTGAGGGATGCAGTTGTACCCAGTTTCAAAATGATCCTAAGATTTTAAAAGTTATGAACTGTTTTTTTGATACAATAAACAGTAAACTGCCATCACTGCAATGCCACAGCAGCTTCTTTGCAAATAACTCCTATCACCTCTTTGTGCTTACCAGCACTGTGACATACCAAGACTCAATTTTACAAGGCAAGTAAGGTTTAAATTTCCAATCTGGTATCATTCTGGAAGTTCACAACAGAAATAGAGCCAAGATGTCCTGAAAGGCATTCTTATAGTTATAACCTCAAGCATATCCTTCCATAGAGGTACTTCAATTCAAGAGGTACATTTTTAGTTCCAACTTGGCAGTTTGGCTTCTTTTTAAAACCTTTAGTTACAGCTGAAATTATGCTCAGTTTTCATTTTTCCATGGCTGGTTTTTTTTTCCTGTCTACAGCTCCACTGTTTTTTCCTCTCTCCAGAAATACCAAATGCTTTAAAATCCTTTTTTGTTGTTAGCAAGCAGGAAAGAGGGGAGAATTTCTTGCAAATGTCTATTTCTTCATTGAGGAAAGAAAACAGATGTTGTCTTCCTCTCAGGGAGAAGGATCCTGCCACAAAGTAGGTGTGGGTGGAGGCTGACTGCATGTGGAAAAGAGGAACACTGTTGGAATAATGGCAGCAATGGCAAAGGCATTTGGGTTTTGAGAAAAACGCAATCAAGAGAGAAAGCAAACAAGTAAGAAAGCAAACAAACAAGCAAGAAAGCAAGGAATTAATAAAGAGCAAGAAGTTCATGCACCTAAAGAAAAGGAGTACAGGGAAAGCAGAGTAGAAATACCTTGCTTTGCATTGGCAGGAGGAGTAATGGCTACTGCCAACTTTCCCAATATTATTCCAGTGTTTCCCTTAAACCAGCAGCTCCACAAAGTAGGCAACAACATGGAAACGTCTACTTTTTCTTTTATTGTTTTCTAAAGGTTTAATGCTTCAGCCAAGAATAATCTAAAGACTCAAATTCCCAAACACATCCAGAGCAAAATGTGGGTTCCTTTTAAACCTCATTATTTCTAAAGGGCATCAACATTGGACTTTTTAATACTTTAGGCTAACATTACTGGGTAATTTTCACAACCTGAAAGATTTCCTAAGCCTTTCACTGCAACCTCCAAAGATAATTTTAGAAAATCCCCAGTACAACAAGAAACAATAACTTAAATACAATTTGACCTTCTGAAATGCTTCTTTGTGTGTGTGTGAATACACAGTTAAGGATTAATCGCACCTGTATTAAAAGCAGTTAAGTCTTAGACAACTCAGAGTCACTAGAGAAGTATTTGCAGAAAACAGAGCTCATTGCATATGGCAATAATAATGAATATGGCACAGTTGGTTCCAACTATTGATTTGATACTGGCCTCATTTAGGATGAAACAATCACACTCAGTCTGTATCACACAGGGAAAGAAAGGTCAGAGCAGCTTCCTTCATATCCATGAAGATTGGTCCACTAATGTAAAGAAAACTGCCTTCCTTTAGAGTTGGTTTTTTTTTGCCCTTTTACAGATCAAAGAGTATCTTTTGCTGCATGAACTAAGTCATGTTTGCATAAACGTCAGCTCACTTTCAAGGACAGCTCTGCACTACAGGCAGCCAGTTTTATCTGCAGAACTTGGGAGACATCAAACGAGCTTGTCCCAGTGTTGCTCCCGAGATCAAACTGAAGAAGGGACAGGTATCCATGGGCATTATTTGCACTCAAAGGCAGGTCTAGATGCACCCCTAGAACCCCCAAACTTCTTTTGTCACCCTCTCCTGGCATTTTTTTTTAAGTGGAATAATACCATAGCCTGTTCAATTGGGAATTAAAGAGCTATGGTATTCAGGTACATTGTTACTTATTTCACCTGTTTAATTTTGATGGATGTGGTTTTGACAAGCCCTTGGTGAAAAAAGCTGGCTTTTTATACAGGGGGATAGGCATGCTGAAGGCCAGGCAACACTGCTGAAAGCCCACATTTATAACTAGGCAACAGACAATGTTGCTCAAAATTGCTGAGATGTATTAACATTGTATTATGAAGCATCATAGCTGTATAAATGTGTGATACCACCACTGAGAACAGCAGGAAATCAGTCCAGTGCAGCACCAGGGGTACAGGAGAAGAAAACAATGCCAAAGTTAGAGCAGTACCCCCCTTTAGAAACACTCAAACCCTTGCTCTCAGGAGATGTGCCTTGCAGATGACAGCACAGCATGGTAATCAATCAGATCATATACTGATGCAAAACACAGCACTGACTTCTGTTTAATTTAATTTTAATTTAATTTCTGTTTAATCCTGATTAATTGTGGCAGAGCTACACAGGAGCGCTCCAGATCAGGGCACTGACACATCTGCATACAATTTTTACTGTAGGTAACATTATCAAAGTATTGCAAACAAACCCCTCCTCCTCTGATGACTGGAAAAAAATAAAAGAAGTAAAAAAAAGAGATAAATCTCCTTGTTGAGAGTTGCTTTTGGCTGAGAATCGAGGCCACAGTTTGGAAGGGGAAAGCATTGCCAGAAACAGCCACCAGCAATATTTGAAGAATTCAGTTTGGTTTTTCATAGGAAGAGTATTCCAAAGCAATGGGAAATTAAAACTGCAATTGTTTTCTTTTTGTGACATCATTTTCTAACTGCAAATAGCCATTGTGGCTCCAGTGCCACCTTTCTGACCCAGCAGCAGAGGAACAAGGTACAGTTTGTGCACTCTGCCAGTATCACCGCTCTGCTGTGGCCAGGAGGGCAGTGGTTTGGTCTCCTGTGTCAGCTGCAGGCCACGAAATTTCAGGAAAGAAGACTTCATCAAATCCTGTGCTCGCCAAGAACAGAAAAAAGATCCCACCACTGTCTTTAAACTTCTTCACTCTCTTTGCAGTGGAATGAAACCTGCTCTGCTGCATGCGTGACCCTCTGGAAACACTGAGGAAGCAGGCCATGTTCATCTCCATTACCCAAATGCATTCTGTATTTTCTACACTTGAGAAATAAACAGGTAAGTAAGTTTGGTCCATCAAACTATAAATAATTTGTGTCCACAAATAGATTTGATTCACAACAAGCCAACGGTGCACGCTCCCAACGTGGCAAGCTGCCTGCTGCGAATGCAATACGCTCCCCAACCAACAGGCAAGCAAAGGGATACAGCTGCTGAAGGGTGATGAGAAATTAAAGAGAGAATGGAACGTGTGATCTTATTTAATCACACCTGGTGCTTCAATTTTTCAGTAACAGCACCCTGCTAGACTGTGTCAAATCAGTTCTACAAAGAAAAAATATATGGATGGAAAATGAATTAACTCTTTCATCCCTGCTGTTAATACATTCTACCAGTCAGAAACATCTTTAGCAGTGGCTATTAAGAATCCTTTTTTCTCAGGCGAGAAGTGCTCTGCCTCTGGCTAAACGGAGCTTAGTGGATAAAACTGTTTTTGTGCCAGCAGGAGAGCACTGGCTCTCCGCACTGACAGAGGCACAAGTTTTGTGTGTGTGTATAATCTGTTATTATACATAACAAATATTCGTGGCCATAACCAACTTGAGGGACTGAAGTGCTACACTAGGACCAATCTTTCCCATTCATTTCCTTAGGTGGGTGGCACATACGTGCAGAGTAGCAAGGTGAACAAAACTCCAAAGTCATTTGTTGTTGTATGATAGGTTTGGGCTGCCCAGGGAGGTGGTGGAGTCACCATCCATGGAAGCGTTCAAGACTGGCTGAGGCACTTGGTGCCATGGTCTGGTTGATTGGACAGGGCTGGGTGCTAGGTTGGACTGGATGATCTTGGAGGTCTCTTCCAACCTGGCTGATTCTATGATTATGATTCTATGATTATGACAGCCAGGGGCAGCAGAAGGCAAAAGGGCATAAAGCAGCTCTTGCCTTGCCTTGGTTGCTCTGCTCTGCACAGACTTCCTGTAAGAAGAAAATTTATTCCAGCAGTTACCTGGGTTTTGTTTTCTTTTGGGGTTTGCTTTTTTGAAGATGCTTCTTTTGCTTGAAGTCTTATTTTGCAGTTTGGGTTTATTATATTCAATGTCAAACATAATTTGATTCTGCAGGCATTGTGTTGGGTGATTACTATGTCCCACTGGCTAGTTAGACACTGGTACTCAGGATGCCCTATATACTAATAAATCACTTATGGTAACAGCCAGCAAGGTGGTAATTGTGGTCATCTGTTCCATTCTTCAGGGAAAAGGAAAACAAAAAATAATCCTTCTACATGATTTCACCCAGCAGCAGAAAATAAAAAGCCAAGGCATAATTAGCTTAACCATCTTTATATTAAATTCATAGAGAGGAAAATCAAACATGAAAAATAACTAGCAGGCTCCCATACTGGTCTCCTCATTGAATTAATGTCACCAGTACAGCACTGGATTAAGTAAGATACACAAGGCTGTTGCCTGGATGAGCTGTGTGTTTGAAGAGTAGTTCAGTTTTTAAAATGGAAGAATTTCTTTATCTAAGTGTTACCTATTAAAGAAATTGGAGTTTATCAGGACAATAGTGTCTCAAGAGATGTCTAGTCTTCCCACTATGGATTCAGCCAATTTACTGGAAAACTAAGGCATTAAAGCAAAGACCTCAGAACAGCTTTAAGCATATCTTAGTCTCTTCATCATTACTTGTATAGCTCATACTCAAAGAGATTATCACTCCAAGGCGCTGTTTTCCCCCCAGTAAACAAAAAAGCACCATGAAAGATTTCCATAAATAGAAGATGCTAACACTGCAACATAGGGGATTAATTTAAACTAGGGTTATTTAAAACGCTGAATACAACCACAGTTGAAATTAACAAATAGGAACTCTTGGTTTAAATCAGTTTTTGCATGTTTAATTTGTGTTGGACGGAACCATAGGTACAACTGAAGTGGAACTCAAAAAGAACATCTCTTCTACCCCTCCATGTGAGGTAAAGGCAAAGGTCCTCAGAGGTGGCTCTTACCTATTTCTTATACCTACAATCCTTCTTTATTCTTGCTCCCCTAAATTCTTTGTTCTACTATGCTTAAACTAAGCTTCTAAAACTCATTCTAAACCTATTAGGTGCAAACTAAACTACTTTCCACTTCACCTTCAGGTAGAGAGGGAGAGCGGGCATGAGTAAGCATCAGCAGTGGTTTATACTACAAATTCTTTACTTAAAACACTGTGTCTCTTTCCAAGTTTGTCCTTGGACCAAATTCTTTCACTATTTCCTCATTTCTCTTTTCAAAATCTCATCTTACTCCTACAGCTCTCTTTCTGGCTTCCTTCAGTTAAGTCTATATTGTTTCATGGTATGAAGTCTGCTCTGGACACTATCCCAGCAAGGTGACAGAGAGCCAACAGAAAAGAGTTAAGTATATCCTATAGCTTACATGCAACACTCCCACTAAAGCTTGCTCTCTTCCCCATTTTCTCCACCAACCATATCAGGCTGTTGACTCAAAATCAGCTTGTGCTATTTCAACACCACATGCTCTCACAGTACTGCCAGTTACTCAGATATCCCTCATCTCCATTCACACACAAGTTTTCCCTTCCTCACAGCAGGCCTTCTTACTTAGTTTTTTTTCAATTCCCATCTTACTCATTTTAACCATTTCTGCATTTTATCAAGATCACTTTGGACCCTAAACTTGGCCTTCACAACACCCAAGCCCTATCGGAGCTTACAGTCTCTTGGACACTGCACTCTCCAGTCCACTGTCCAGGACATGAATGAAAATATCCAGATTTTAATGGTTACTAGGGAGCCTAGATAAGATTCAGTTGACCAAATGTAGGCATCCATTCAGCTTGTCACTCAAGAGAAGAGACCAAAACATCCCAGAGTGAGATTCAACTTGCACCACAGAAGATGCCTAAAGCAAATCACATAAAACACCTGTAATGGTTACTACTTTTCCTAGAATGATTAACAGAGGGAAGTTCTGGTGATTAGCTCATGCACTGGCATCTATCAACCACAGAACTGTGCAGGATGGAAGACACCTCTGGATGTCTCCAGTCCTAAGCTCCATCTCAGAAATGGATCAGTGTTAGAGCAGACAGTCCGAAACCAGGTTCAGTCAATTCTACATTGACTGGAACATCTACAAGGATGAAAATCCACATCATCTCTGGGCCCATTCCAATGTTTGACCACTCTTTTTTCACAGCCTGTGCCCACTGCCTCTCATTCTGGCCCCACGCACACCTAAGACAATGTGCTTCTGTCTTTTCTGCATTCTCCCAATAGGCAGTTGCAGGCAGTAGCATGAACTCCCTGAACCTTATCACCCTGAACAAACCCAGTTCACACTCTCTTTTCCTACATGATGTGCTCCTGCCCCAAACACTTTGGTGGCTCATTCCAGTTTGTTAGAGTCTTTCTTGTATGGAGTGCAAAACTGCAGACTGCTCAAGCTGTCATCTCACTAGTGCTAAAGCGAGGGTAACAATCGGTTCTCTTGACCTGATGGCTACACTGCTGTCTGTACAGCCCAGTGTGTTGCTGGCTTCCTCTGCAACAAGGGCACACTGCTTATTCATATTTACATTGTTATTTGCCAAGACCTTAAGGTATTTTTCAGCAAAGTGCTCCCCAGCCACACAGCCTGTGCTGGTGCTGAAGGTTATCCCATCACAGATGCAGTATTCTGTTGAACTTCCTAAGGGCTCTGTTAGTCCACTTTTTCAGTGTGCTCAGAACCCTGTGAGTGATTGTGATGTCTTCCAGCAAATCAAACACTGTCCCCAGTTTGGTTATCATCTCTCAAATTAGCTGAAGGTGCACCCTGCCTCATCATCACGGTCACTGACAAAGGCATTTGGACAGTGCTGTGCCCTACATCAATCCCCTAGGGATGCCATTAGGTTGTCCATCCACTTCTTGTTCTCTTATCCATTCTAAAAATCAAGTTTGTCTCCAAGGATATTGTGGGAGATCATGTCAAAGATGTCTGTAAAATCAAGATATACAAGATGCATTGTTCCTCCCTTTCCCACACACCCAGCTCTCTCATTGCAGAAGGCAATCAGGATGTTTTACTCTTGCTAAACCCATGCTGGGTCCTCCCAGTTACCTTCTTGTCCTTCATGTGCCTGCTCTGTGTCCTCCACACAACTGCTTATTGTTGATATTTCTTCATAGTTAAAATGTTCCTTACCCCTGAATTTGTCAGCTTGTTGGCATGAATTTAAGCACAGCATGTATCAATAAATATGGCATTTCTTTTCCAGTTAGCACAATCTACACATTTATTTAGGTGCTTAGCACTTTCATACACAGCTCTTGACTGATTTTCATTCTTTTTGTTCTCATTATATTTGGACTTTAGCAATGATAGACAATGAGGGGCATGCTTTGGTGGGGTGAGATTCATGTTAAGTTCTAATTATAAAATAGATTTTACTGTGTGAAAGTGAAGTGCAATAAGACGTTGAAGAACAGTAGTTATCAAATAAGCTACACAATCAAGGCAAAAATAAGCTTATAATTATACTTTTAAAGTAATCAGTCTCAAGGAAGCATTCATTACCATGGTGACCTGAATGTCAGTTCTGGTTGCTGCAGTTCTCAAGACAGCAGAACTGGTAGATCTTTACTGCACAGTTTTTGTTTACAGATTAGAAGTGGAAAACAAGCTTTTCAGCTCTTTTCCTTTCCCCCAAGTGGTTTCTTACTTCTGAATGAAGCAGTCACTGAACTGAAATAGCTGAACAAACATGAAAAAGATATTATCTCTGCACCTGCAGAAGTAAAAAAGGTTTAGCTCTTCAACACAGGGTGTACAACCAGCGCCTTTCACCAATTCTGCTGTCTGACTTCCTTCGCATTTCAGCAGCAAATACTCACTGCTCTAAGTTGAAAAATATGAATTGAAACAATTGCAAGAGCCCCAAGACCTGACTTCACTCTGCTGCCTGAAGTTTAAATAAATCCAACGTGCTACTTAGGAAAAATAACCTCAACAACATAGCACAGTTTTAATTTAAAATCACATTAAATATTTCATACCCACTTTGCACTGCCTGGTTTGCAACCGTTGGAAATACTGCAGTGGTGTTAATACAGTTTTTAGTTCCTTGATTTTTCTGAAGCAGAAGGAAAAAAAGCCTTGCTGTGAAAAATAACAGAGTAACACTTGCTGCCTCATCCTCCATAGGATTCAGGTGTGTGCTGGGAGGAAGAGACAGGAATGGGGTAGATGTGAATAAAGTCAGCTTTTCATTTTCAGAAGTGTGTGGCAATAACATTTGAGCAAACACGTTGCTGGCTTCAAATAGCTTTTATTTCATGCTTTTGCAGCTCTTAAACTTTCAGGCTATTCAATCTGTAACATGTGCAAAATCTTGCTTCACTCCTGCCTGTATGGTTCAACCTGGCTTTTTCATTGACTGACATTTTTCCTATCTCAGAAAGAAGCTCTGAACCAAAAAGATAAAGATGCCAAGCAATGCTTTTAAAGTTCACATCAGCTTGCACTTGTAACAGTTTATTTCTGCTTTCCCGTAATTTTACATGAAAATACCTCCTCATTTATACACAGGCTATATTGGACAACAAAGAGAATAGTTCTAAACAGGAACTAGAAATGCTAAAAGCCATACAGCTAGGCATGGATGAGTTGTGTTTTCTATTTGGCACATCTGTCAAGCACCTAGATCTGATGTGCTGATAAAACAAGACAGCTTAAGGCAATAAACATGTCAGATCCAGCTGTTCTTCAGGGCATTGAGAAGAAAAGGTATTGCTCCCTGTGGTATTCTGTACACCTGAGACCATTTTGGAGTGGATTCCCTCTGCTGTTGATATCAATTTAGCTCTACTAGGCTAAGCAGTAGCGTTTCCAGCCTCGATACCTATCTCCCTTCTGCATCTGTTGTGTACCTTTCTCTCTGCCACCTGAGAACTGGTGGCTGGGATGGGGCTGCAGGTATACTGGAAAGGCTTTGACAAAGTGGCACAGAAAGTAAGACTGAAGCCCATATTCAGTTCACCTAAACTAGCATCCTGGCTCCAGCAGGAGCTCTCAGAGGCTGCAGGCATCCCACTCTGCATCTCAGACCTGGTCCACACCCATTATGTACTCCACTTCCATACAGCTACAGCACCCCTTCTCATACTACTCCCCTACTACATACAGAAGGCAACCCTGAGAAGACAACAGCTGCTCTGATATTTGCTGCTTCTTTGTCCAGCTCTCCAAAGAGCAGCTGCAGGCAACATCAAACTACAACACTGATAGCTACCAAAGAGCCACCAATTGCATGGCTCCAAATATGGACCATGCCAATTGGAGAACAAGCACAGACACAGTTGACAGGGTTGAGGTGTGCATGACAGAAATAATTTTCCAGCTGTGTTTTAACAGAAACCACGTTTGAGCCACCTGCAGTCACATCCAATGAGTTTGGCAGCAGTTCAGGGGATGTACTGCTTTCTCACAGGAAGGCAGAATTAAAGTGTTTTCTACAGGATATACACAACCCACTGACATTTGGCTTGCTATAGATCTTTAACTCAACTGACACCCATTCATTTCTTGCTTTTGACTGGCAGCAGAAAAGAAGGAAGAAAGTCCCTAGCTTAAATGAACACAGCAGACCCAGATTACAAGCCACAAAGATCAGCTGAGTGAGCAGCACTTGTTTTTGGCCATATGAAGGTAAGGAAGAAGTATGCAAAAGCTCCTTTGCATAATGGTCACATAACCATATCACCCAACTCACCCGAAAAAGACCCAAGAAGGCAGAGCTCACTGGAAAAGATCCTGCTCTGCCCAGCCCTTCTAGATTAGTTCAAATTTTGAGAGGTTTTTCACATGTTTCATGTCCCTAAATATTTAAAGCTAAATAGAGCAGCCACTGTTGAATCCAGGCTGTAACAGTTCTACCAAGAATCACTTGATGTAGTTCAACACCACCCTGATTCTTATGAAGCAAGATGGCCAAACACCTGGTCCTCTGACACAGAGGACTCCATGTACAGGACACACAAGACAGGAGGGCATAAATGTTATGAGATGGGATGGAAAGAGATGATGGAGCTGGAGGGTGCTCTTTGCAGAAATTGCAGCCTCTGCCACGCAGTGTCAGATGGAAAAGGTCTGCAGATCACAGGTGTGCATGCGTGGATGTGGCACTCTGATGGGCAGCTGAGTATGTACAAAACAGCTTTGCTCTTCAGGTTATCATGCACCACATATGTAAGCAAACAGTCAGCAAGATGAGTCATATTATGGACAGGGGCTCTGGTGAAGCCCTGAAGAAAAAGGGGACAGAAATGAGGGGGAAATTGTAGAAATTTTGCAGTGTATGAGACGGTACAAAGCTGCACCAAACTCATACTGTCTCATTCCACTAAGCATCAGAGGTGCAACATTAAGCACAGTACCCACTATGACTCAAGAAAGTCATGCATATTATCAGAAGCTTAAAAGGATAGCAAAAATTGTGAAAGAACAAAGGAAGCAATCAGAGCTGAGACAAGGGAGGTTATTCTTCCCCTGTACTCAGCACTGGTCAGACCACACCTTGAGTACTGTGTCCAGTTCTGGGCCCCTCAATTCAAGAAGGATGTTGAGGTGCTGGAACATGTCCAGAGAAGGGCAACAAAGCTGGTGAGGGGCCTGGAGCACAAATCCTATGAGGAGAGGCTGAGGGAGCTGGGCCTGTTTAGCCTGGAGAAGAGGAGGCTCAGGAGTGATCTTATTACTGTCTACAACTACCTGAAGGGGCATTGTAGCCAGGTGGGGGGTGGCCTCTTCTCCCAGGCAACCATCAATAGAACAAGGGGACACAGTCTCAAGTTGTGCCAGGGTAGGTATAGGCTGGATGTTAGGAAGAAGTTCTTCACAGAAAGAGTGATTTCCCATTGGAATGGGCTGCCCAGGGAGGTGGTGGAGGCACCGTCCCTGGGGGTCTTCAAGAAAAGCTTGGATGAGGCACTTAGTGCCATGGTCTAGTTGACTGGATAGGGCTGGGTGCTAGGTTGGACTGGATGATTTTGGAGGTCTCTTCCAACCTGGTTGATTCTATGATTCTATGATTCCATTTGAGGGTCTGATCACAGAAACCTAGAAATATCCTTTAGGAAAGCTGGCCTTATTTGCTGCAAATCAGCTTCAGCAGCCAACTTGACGCTATGGCACTAGGATGCTGTTATATGTAAGTTAATAAGCGCTCACTATTGATGCTTTCTGCAGCGGCTCTTTAATTTTTAACATGCTCTTAATTTACTGTTTATGTGTTTATGCAATTAGTGTGTGTGCATCTGTGTGACAGAGAAAACATGGAAAACTCTGTTTATTCAGAAGAACAAGGCCTTGCTTTCTAAACGAGGAGATCTATGTGTCTCCTGCCTGCAATTTTTTCACACAGTCCTCTTATTTTTCAGGAGCGTGCCACCTCAGGCTGCTGTGCCTTGTTGCACTATTTTGCTGTTAGAAAAGGGCACCACTGACCTCTCTGTGCAATGCTTGTACCCTGGAGTTTGGAACTGAACATCATTAAAATATCCACTGCTAAGAAATAGGCAGTTTTACTGACACCTTTCTGAACAGAAATCTCAGCATCCCTTTTCATCTGTAGATCACACATTTAGGTAACACCCTGGGACAGCTTCATCCTCCTCATCCCCATTTCAGCTTTTCATTTGACTCCAATAGTCATAAAAACTTGATGCACTGAAGGGGTGGATGATGGACCATTTGCTTTTAAGCACTGACAATTTTTCATGGTGATCAACAATAAAGTTCTCAATTACAGAGAGAGAGTAAATAAACCAAAGGACAGTGTTTCAGAGACATGGCTAAGGATGGAGGGATAGAGATTAGAACATCTCAGAATCCAAGAGATAAGCTAATCACAAATAAAACAGTATTACATTGCTACTACTACCTGACATGCTGGTTGGTGCAATGTCAGTGATTTAAAAAAAAAAGAAAGAAAAAGAAAAGCAAAAAATGCACTCAGCAGAGGCAGAATGTGGTTGGTATGAATCCTGGCAGAGCTCTCAGGGGGCAATCTGACACCCAGGGCAACTCGTTGTGCCTGTGCCCTCCATATTCACACTGCCTCCGGTCATAGGCTCAGCTGTGCAGCAAATTAGGGCAGGCAGCAACAGGACTGCACGCTTCTCAGACAGAGACTGCTCTCACCGTCAGCAGGCAAGGCTGGAGGAAAAAGAGAACCCTTTGTTTCCCCAACACAGCATGTGCTTCAAGGAGGGATGATGGCAGGTATTTTAAGAGCTCCATAGTGAAGATTTAAATGGAGGTGCCTGACCTCCTATGCTCATGGCTCAGCATCTGGGTACTCACATCTCACTGCATCCTTGAGAGCTATGCTGAAAAGCCCAGACTGGCATCTACTTTATTTTGCTCTCAGGAACAAAAAAAGGCCAAAAAAAAGGATAATTCTATCCCTCTACAAATATAACACCTCCAATTTCACTTCTTGTTCTCTACTGCACAGGAAAGGTTAAGATAGGAAATCAATATTTTCACAACAAAAATAAACATCTGTGAGTTCCCATAAAAGGAAGAAACTAAAGGGCTATGGCTATAAATGTCATAACACTGGCAGAACAGGTTGGATTAATGTGCTGAGATAAAAGACTAACAAACAGATGAAAAAAATGCTTTTACAGTAAACATTACAAGTTGCAGCATCTTTTTTCAGAAGCACATTGCACACTGTGGCCAAAACATGAGGTAGACACCAGCACCTTCACACAGGCACCACTCCTAAAAACATCCACCCTGGGGAATGTCGCTGCTGAGTACACACAGCCCTGCACTTCAGGAACTGGTCTCCTGTGCTTAAAACAAAAGGCATCTGCATCAGCTAGGCAGCTCAAAAAGGCAACTTCAGTTCTTGTTTTCTTCTTTGCCCCCAGGAACAGGAACTTGCAATAAGGAAGGAGGAGACCGTGTAATAAAAGGGAGACAGGAAGGTCTCCAGTAGGCTGAGTCCTAAAGATAGCAATGAAACCAGCACGAAGGGAAGGAGGAAACCACCCTCCCACATAGAAGGAAACCCCAAAATAAAACCTTTTGGCAGATGGTAAAAGACTTTAGCATTCAATAAAATGAACCAACTGTGTGACAATGTGAGAGGGCCTTAAGGGAGACACACAGAGCCCAAACAAAAGAGGAAACTTGTTTTTTCAAGTTGCTCTTTTGTGTTAATATTTCAGCTCATTTTTTGATAGGTTTTACCACCTCTTCTATTTAATTGAAATTATGCAGTTCATGGTTTTCAAGAGACTTATAACTTAATTGCCTGTACTAATTAATTGTATGAAAAGGAAGAAGTTTTCAGTAAGTCTTCTGAATTATAGAGCAAAAGTTCAGTTCCCAATGAGTATTTCATCTGGGGCTCTGCCTGGCCCTGACCTTCCTGTGTATGACTGGACACAGCTTCACATAGGCAACAAAAGCCACAAACATAAAGTAATAATAACGGTTTAATACTTGTAGCAGGTTCTACCACATCCATATGAAAGGAAGAACTCAGAGGAATAGGATCTGTCTAACTTCAGTTATTAAAGTACTCATGTTTGAGAAAAACTGCCAAAGCACAGGTAAGTTATGACTCTGTCCCATGACAACATACAGAATTAAAGCCTTGTCTGCTTCATACTAAAAGAGGACTACTTAACTTACAAGTAAGAAAGAAAATTCAAGCCCCCTTAATCTAAAATTTGTAACTCATTAATATTAGCCTTCTTGGTTGGTGGTTTATTTCCTCTTCCCCATCACTACCAGTGAGCAGTAGTTAGCTCCATTAAAATATGTTTGCAGAAAGTAATAGAATCATAGAATCATAGAATCAACCAGGTTGGAAGAGACCTCCAAGATCATCCAGTCCAACCTAGCACCCAGCCCTAACCAATCAACTAGATGACCATGTTACCAAATGTAGCAAAACTCAGCAATTTAAGGGCATAGTATAACCAAATTTTGCTAACAGGTACAGATAAATACAATAAAATCCATACTAAGGCAGTGGAAGACTGGTGTCAAATTAAAAGTGGGTAATGTCACTTGTGATATGCTTCATATTGATAAAAAAATTAGGAAAACTGCTGCCTACTTTTCTTCTGGTTAATTTTATCTATCCCAAATTGGATGGCAAGTCCTCCAGCTGACAGAAGCAGCAATCTCCAGAGGGCAATGCACTGTAGCTCTCATGGGCATCTGTTTTAGAAGGGCACAGATTATCTCTGGAGGTGGCTGTTGTTCTTCACTGATTATTTGAGGACTGTAAGCAATGAGATCAACCAATCATCTAACTTTTAGCTGCCTAATGTAGGATGTGACAAAGACACTTCAAACTGCTTGAGATAAAAGACAGTATTCTCATTTTTATCTTTGATTATGTCATTTCAGTAAAGAACATGAATGAAAAGAGTAAGATAAAAGCAAGTTTTGTGAGTTTCATTTTCAACAGCGATTATGAAATTAGGATTGCAAATAATATTGGGAGTGCACATCATCAAAAGAGATTTTGAGACCAAGTGAAAAATAGGCTTTATATAATTAAGAATAAAGTTCTAAAGAGAATAAAATATCTTTTTTTTTTATATAATAAGACTGATATGAGATCATGTTTTTAATTTTAGAAGGGACTATGTTGGGTGAGAAAAGAGAACACTTATGTTTCTCTATTTGTGGTTTTAATTAAGTTACTAAGAAGGTTTATGGCTTTGATCCAAAGGTCAGCAAAGTCACTGGTACCCTTCAATGATGGGAATGGGCTTTATAGTCTCATGCTGTAGAGAAAAAACGGGGTTGATCCTGTTCTCATTTCAACTAGTTTTGTATGTCGCTGAAATCAATGGAGCATTGCTCCTTCATTTGCCCTCACAGAACCAAGAGCAAAGTTGACGTCTCAGATTTTCAAAATGAGGTAACTGGGATAAAACCAAACCATAGCTGATGGCAGACATAAATATATATTCCTCTTAGTAGAGTAGCTACTCTTGCTATTTGTTCACCATGCTAAAATTAACACAGAATGTGTAGATGAAGAGTATGGATGAAATTTAAGTCAGCTAAAGACTTCCCAAAGACTCCAGCCAAATTAATCATAAGCAGCAGAAACTAAAGGAATACAATAGCTTTAAGTGCCCCTAATTCCTAGGGACATGCTTGACGAAAGGATTCCCCTCTTTTGGTCCCAGTGTCTCTTTACACACCTCACCTAAACCAGCCTGGATACTGATCATCTGGACAAAAAGAAAACATTGAATAAATCAGTAAAACATATATTCTCATAGCAGAATAACCATGCCACCAGATAAGCCATATCGAAGCACAGTAAAATTCCCACAGTGACATTCCCATTACTAGAGGGAACCAAAAGATCTCAAGAATAGCACTAATGGTATAATAAATGAACACACAAGTTGCTGACAAAGCAATGGTCACACATTTTAGTGCTTATCACAGCAGCTGATATTTAAGAAGGGAAAAAGAAAATTTATCAACAAACAATTCTAGCCAGTAAATATCAGGAAACAATAATAACTCACTGGAAAGAGTTTACTGAGATTCTATAAAAATAAAACACTCTTTTCATGGCAGTAGTTGAAAAAAAATCTACACCTAGAGGAAACATTTCTAGAAGAAGAAAAAAATAAAAAGAGCTCATAGATGTCTCATTTGATGAAGATACATCCCAGCAAAAAGACATTCATTACCTTGATGGGCTGTAAGGGCTGGCTGCTTTTCTATGACCCGCAAAAAACCATGCTCCATGTTTAAGTAGAGATCTACAAAAGTCAACAATATCAGTGGTTAGTGTCACAGTCAACAGCTGCAACAGAATGGATGGCACCTGCACTGCTGGACACATTACAGCAACTCTGGAGTCTAGAGAAAGATGCATTCAGTAACTACTCAGGTGGGCAATTGATTTGCCAGTGGAGCTTCAGAGGTAAGACTACCCCTCCTTTCCTCTTTCCTGTCCTTTTCATCAGAAACATAGTTTGTTGTCTTTAAAGTTTGGACTGAGAATTCTAAAAACTGCTGTGACACTGTGGGAGTGATCAGAGCAAGGAATTTTCAAATGTCTATCTGCATCCTTAATTGCTTGATGCTTCTAAAAACGGGTCCATTGTCTAAGGCAATGCTGATTGCTCCTCCCAACATCCAAGATTCCTTAAATACAGCTGGACCGACTTGGCAGCTTATGACAGATAATCAGAAGGAATAGCTGAAAAGTGTCCCACATAGCTTTGCTCCTGGAACCAGCTAAGGAAATTCCTCAGTAGACAACTGTAGTCTAAGAAGCACTTTAAACACTCAGGCTAAACAAAAGAAAACTACACCAGGAGATATTAATCTCTTGGTCTCATTTTAACAGCAATCCTCAGTTATTCAGGAGTTCTGAAAGAACTGAAAAACAAAAAGATTAAGAAAGAAGGCTTTCCTCTTTATTCCTTAAGAAGGCTAGAATGCCCTGAAACTCTAAAGAAACAAGGAAATGTGATTACCATTCCACCTCTACCTCTGACATAACCCAAAGAGCAAAGAAAACAAGCCCCATATAGCTCAGAGGACTTTGGAGAGTAAACTTTAACAACAGAATCTTTGCACTACTACTCTCTGAACAAAGGCATAACCAGTTAGTAAGAGCCTCCTCTTTTTGCTGTGCAAGACTTTTTTTTCTTTCAGGAATCCCTCAAAAAACAGTTCCTGACAGTTTTACAAAACAGTGCTCTCTCAACACAAAAATCTAAAGACACAACTCCAGAGTCTGCCATCTGACATTACCAACAGTAAGTCTCCCATCTGGTCTCATTAAAGAATGAAAGAATATGGCAAAATTACTTGTGTCAAGGCCCAAGTGTTGGGAGTTGCTTCAACTCCATCTCACATCACCAAATGTCATCTGATGGCAGTAGGGTTTCCCAGATGAACTGACTGTAAAGCTGTGAATCCTATTTCTAGAGGAGAGGACTTAAAACTCTAAGATCATGCCAATGTATACACCTTCAGATTGTACTCAAGCTTGAAGGGGTGGTGGAAGTGAATGCACAAGCCAAATGTATGCAGACCAGCTACTTTTCCAATGATGTGGATAAGCTTAACTGAGAATAAGCTTCAGTATGTGGATGAAACCTTAGTGCAGTTGAGTAGCTTCAGAACTGTGGTTTTGCCATGTACATAATTCAACTCATCACTCTGACAGCAAGAAAACAATTACTGCCTCGACACCCATAGAATCAGAATGGTTTGAGTTGGAAGGGACCTCCAAAGTTCATCTAGTCCAAACTCCTCTGCAGTCAGCAGGGACATAGAATCAAGTTGCCCAGAGCCCTGTCGAGCCTCCCCTTGAGTTATTTCCAGGGATGGGGCCCCAACCTTGTCCCTGAGCAACCCATTCCAGTGTTTCCCCCCCTTATGGTAAAGAACTTCTTCCTAACACCCAATTGAAATCTACTCTTCTCTGGTTTGAAGCCACTGCCCACATACAGGTGATACCTTTGTAAAAACACTGAAGTTCTTAAAGAGATACTCACTGCAGATTTTCTCAATGCACCCTTTCTTTGGAGAGGTAACTTTCAATAAGTGAGGTGACTGAGAGGTATTTTTACTGATTAAATAAAACTTTGAAGGTAATGCTATGTAAACCAAGATACAGTTATATTTTAGGAACACAATGGAGCTGTTGCAAACAGAAAAATACATTTGTTAAAAAACAACAATTCCCTGCCACATTTCCATTCACATTCATGTCGAAAATTAAGACTGCTGTATTTATGCTGTCATCTGCTGGAATTAGCACTTAAATAAAAAGAAAAGACAGGTGCTTTATGAGCACTTAGGCTGCACAGAAGAAAATCTGGTGTTTTTAAAAAGCTGAATAGAATTTTTTTTTTCAGAATTCAAACTCCTTAGCATTAAGGACTACAAGATCACTGTTAATATACTCCAATTAATTATTTTATGGGGAATCAATTTCAATTAAAATCCATTCAAATAATAACCGGGAAAACTCTATAATATTGATCTTAAGGAGGAATCAGCATAGTTAAAATTGTTAATCATACTTGAGGATGTCATAAAACACTGGGCTAGCACCCATGTTTTACGATCGTGTCAAATAAAGAGTTATAAAAAGTGCACCCTTTCCTTTATGGAAGTTGCCAGAGATCTGCACAGTGCTTAGTAATAAAGGAACAGTTCATAACACTGCTGACTGCCTATGTATAACCAAGTAAATGAAGGTGCTCTATCATATGAAGCATAAAAGCCATAAAGAGTAAACTTTTATTTGAATAGAAACACATTCATTTTAAAAATTACATTACAGGAAGGCTTTTAAAGAATGTGAATAGGGGGGAAAAAAGAGAAGCTTTTAAATAACACAGGCTCTTTTTACACAACTTAGAAAGGCAACTTCACAAAGGCATAAAAAAGGAAAGGGTTTTTCTTCTGCCTCCCTTGAATCTTTACACTAATTATAGAACTTTACTGCACAGGCCATAAATGCTAGTAACAACAGGAAAAAAAAAAAAGCTTTTGAACTATTTGGCAGTGTTCACCTTCAGGAACTCAAACCAGCAAATTTTTATCTCACATTTTCAAAAACACTTGGATGTCTTTTACATTTCTTAAGGATGCCAATATGGTAGAACACTTCTCAAATAGAATGCACTTGTGCAGGTGCTAGCAAAACCAGTTTCAGAAAATCAGAAAGTGTCACCAACACTCATCTGAATGAAGAGGGAAATTCACTCAGCTGTCAGACCAACATTTTTCTGTGTAGGGGTTTAGATTGTCAGGCATAATGAGTGAGAACTGATGTCATCTAAGTTTGGTTGTCTACCACGTAGGCAAATACATGTGGCAGACACCCTGAGCATCTGTAGTTATCAATGGTGAGCAAAAGCCATTATTTATCTGTGTCTGAGGTGTAACTAGTGAATCTGACATAGAGTGTAGTTACTACTGCATGCTTAGAGTCTCTGTGGAAGGCAAAAGATACCCAGCTGAAGGCATGCCAAGTTAGGCTTTGGCACCTTCAGCACTACTGAGGCTGCCAGTGACTATAATCTAGTTTGTGAAAAAACTTGTGAACAACTTGTTTCATGACACAGACAGATATTCAATGGATACTAAAAGAACTAGGCAGGGGAGTACTCCTACCACAGGGGTACTCTTCCTAATGCTGCAATTCTGGATGCTCTGGAGCCTACAACAATAGGACCGCAGGGTTCTGGGATCTACCTAAACAGCAGCTGCTGCTGTCACAGGCAGAGTACTGGGACAGAGGAATACTGCATCTGATCAAGAATGGCCTTTCTTTTCTTCTTATTTCCAGTGCTGTTAGCTTTATTAGCTAACACTCAGCTTGGTGTTAGCTAATAAAGACAGTCAGGTTTGGAACCAGAAGCCCAGCAGTGAAAGGGGTCAGAAGTATAATTAGGGCTTCCCATTTCCTCAGCTGTTTTATAAAACAACTTATTGACTCTAATTTTCTTCCATGTCTGATTTCTGGAAAAATCTCATGAGAAATATGTTACAGCATAAAAGGCACCATCTTACAATATGAGCACTTGTTTTATTTAAACAATTTGTGAAAGACTGTACCTATTCCTGGAATCCCTTCCACCAGCCTGTTCTTTTCAGCTGGGTGGAAAACAAGTGATTTCTACTGGCACTGATCATGAACAGCTGTTGTTAAATCACAGCCTCAGACTGCTCAAAACTTTCCCATTTAGTTGAAAGTCTTTCATGACTGGCTGCAGAACAAACAACATTTTAAAGATTTTTTTTCTTCTCTTTCCAATTTACATGAGTGTGGAAAAATGTACATATGTGTGTGTGTGTGTGTGTGTGTTTGTAGATGTATATAGAAGTGTAATATCTATTTGTCAAACATGTAAGATAGTTTGGGATAGGCATTAGCTCAGAAGGACTAAACTTTCCAAACCAAATTTTCCAGTAGACAGACTCCTGAGATATTTGAAAAGCAGGAATGAAAAAAAAATCAACATTAATAAAACAGTAAGAAAATCAGATAACTGCAATCATGTCCCTGCAATCATACAAAACAGCTAATAACACACTCCCAGTAGGCTAAGTTGCAATATTGACTATGGAAATAGATAAAAATGCAAATGTATCATAATATTACTCAGCTAAGCTCTTGTCCTAGGAGTTCATCAATACAATTTCATAGTTGTATGCACGTTGCCTTATTCATACTCCAGACTAATATACTAGAATATTGAAGGACAATTCCATGCTAAACCTATCCAAGTTATTGTCCAGTGTATTGGAACTTATTCTACCTGTCAAGTGAATCAGTTATTTGAAATGAATATGTATCAGCATCACAGCAAGAGCTAAAAAGTGACTAACAGAACCATACTAATTCAATGGTCTACCAGGGACCATTGATTGCACTGCAAAGGATATGCTTAGGCTAGAAACCAGGCAGATGAAATTCAAGTAACTGATGCCACAGATGGAATTTGATATTAATCGTTACCCATGCATGTATTTTAAACATTTTATCTGCACTCAAATACAGATCTCATATACAATATTCTGTTTCGGATAAAACAAATGAAAACTGGAGAAGCCCTCAGAGCATACTTGCAACTGGAATAAAATTGATTTGCAGAAGCCTCAACGGTACCTAAAGCCTGAAAAATCTCTCAGGAATAACCGTGGCTTCTGACTCCAAAGTCTACCTCCTCTGTAAGTGGTCAAAATGTCCTTGACTGGCAGTGGGAAAAGTAAAACAAAGACTGCTCTTTTGTATTCTAATGGATGGTAGAAAAGTCATTTCACTTTCTTGGAAGAGCAGCATTAAGTACAAGTGCTGCAATTCCTACACTGGCACAGGAAAAAAGGATGTAAGATAGAAAAGGGATACGTCCATAAAGTGAGAAGAAACCACTATCAAGAGGAAGGTAAATATTTCTTAACCTACAATGAGGCAATATAGCATCTTGAGTCCTGGAACATAGTTTTGCTGCTATGGTAAGGGATAAATTGCTACTTTTGAGTTGTCTCGGACAGCATTTCCACTGCATGTTCATCTCAAAAGGTCACTCAGAGATTTTGGACAATAGCAGCAGCACAGAGCAAATGAAATCAGCTGGGAATTCAGTTTGATGGAACTCTATTGAAATTTCAAGAGGGTTTTTTTCTGTGCCTTAGATGGATGCCATGTAAGCAGCATATGCAAGAAACATGTGCATAGAAGTTTGTGCTATAAGAAGTCTCTTCCTGATTAGATGGAAGTTTCAGGGCTGGGGGAAAGCAAAAGGTGAACTTAAGACAAAGAAAACAAATGAAGGAGTGGCTGTTAAGAGGACAGTTAACATTTCAAATGCCACACGCCTCTGAACAGCACCACTGGAATATGAAATTGAGATTCCTCAAGTGTTACACACTTCCCCCAGCAGCTGCCTGGGAAGGCGAACACTGTCTACCTGGAGCGCTTGCAGAGTCAACATCTGCTGTTTTTCACAGGCAAGAAAAGGAGTATTTCTGGTGGAAGGAACTCATGATTCCTCAGATGCCAAAACCTTGAGTCCAGTACATACTCAGGAAAGAAATCAGCACATCCTGGAACTGTAACAGGATGACCTTCTATGACAGATCTCAGCTGTTCTGACTCCTTTACAGCGATGCCAAAGACATGTGCCGATCTTAAGCAATACATCTTCAAGGGACAGGAAGGACAGTAAGCAACGGCAGTTCAGACACCACAGTAGCCATAAACCCCACAGAACAGGGGAACAGTAGGTGCCATTGTCTTCTCTTAACTCCAAATGACTTTCAGTTCTGTGTTTTGCAAGGTTCTCAAATTTTCTGAGCATTCAAGACACTTTTTAGGCATGTGTGTAACTCCCAAACATTCCTGCTGTGTACTGGAGCTACTACAGCAGATTTCATCTTCATATGTGGGAATTCTGAAGATGGGAGCTAGTCTAGTACTCTGAGGCTTTGCTTTTGGAAAATGACAACACAGGGATGCAAGCAATGTTCAGCTTCCTGCTACATCCAAGGAAGAAGCAGATATTGTGGACAAGAACTAGTATCATGTTTCTGACAGCCTGGGAGGGTTCAGAGTCAAACAGCTCAAATTTTGATGAAACCTGTCTTCAGTACTAGAAGGCTGCAAAAGTCCTTATAATACATTTCAGCTAGGGAGGGTTTCATGGTCCTGGTTTACACACCACACAGACCCTGAAGGCAATGTTTGTGTTACAAGGTTCCTCTAAAACCCAGTGAATGATTCATCACTAGCAGACATGGTTCTTACTTCATCTTTACTCAGAAGATGAGTTACATCTTTGAAGGCCTTCTAGTTCCTTTCCTGGAAAAATACAGCACTATAATAGGTTTTGAATGAGACTACTTTGGAAATTGAAGGAAGGGAAACTGTCTGACTTATTGTGGCTATCATTAGGCACATATGTTTTTCAGTAGCTGAACACCAGTGGAGGAGGAGCAGAAAACTTACTGAAGAAATAGTTTCAACAGGTATCAACAGCTGTGATGATTTTCAATCAAGCATAAAGCTTTATTCTAACACATTTTGCTAGCAGGAGACTTTTTTTTGTTTCTTTGTTAAGAAAATGTGGCACATTCTGTGGCCTGGCAGTATAATCTAGTAGCACTTTGCACTCCATGAAATTCATGGGAAGGCTTAGGAGGGGTCCAACATCAACTGAAATGGAGGTATCATTTAATCCAAATCAAAAAAAGCTTCTTAAGATCAGCCTTACTAACATATTGCTGTCATAGACACTTTGCTCACAATCACACATGGGGCTGTTCTACCACTTTGAGGATGGTCTCTTCCATCTAGCCAAAAGCAGGAACCTGCATTGAAAAACCTCAAAATAACTTATTCTCTGTGTAGTTATGTAAGGCTCAAAACCCCCCCCAAAACTTTCAACTCAGGCTTACAGTGATAACAGTACAATAATGGTGTTTCCAACAGCGTGCAGCTCTCCCCAAGAGACATTGAAAGATATTCTGTGAAACGAGTTCCTCAACATCACTGTCAGTAAAAAAGCACAGATCAGTAGTTGGGCCTGTGCCCTTCTGTACTAGTGGAAGTTGGAATAGCATTTCTGTTGATAACAGCCTCAGTCAGGCAGTTCTTACTCCACAGAAAAAGTCTTCCTAAAACTCCAGACAAGCCTTCAATTACACAATCACATACTATTCTGGCTTTAAGATCCCTGGAACAGCCTGGATGGTGTGTCCTGAATGAAGAAGAATGAAATAGTTCTGAAAGACAAGTAGAAAATGAATGCCAGCTCTACAGTGAGTGTTTCAAATGAGGTTAACTTACTCTGCAGACAACAGAACACAAAAAACACTAAAAATACCTGGTAAGTATTATATAATGCTTTTAAAAAACTTTCTCTGTTCAATTCAGCTTCAACTGGGGTATGGACTAAAGTCAGTGCGATTCTTTTTGCTAACATCAGTGGGCTCTGAATTAGGACCTCGTTGCCTGCAAGCTAGCCTGAGTGCTAATTAATTCAGAGAGGGGTTGTAACAGCTTCTTTCACCTAACAATCTCCTGATCTCACTGCTGGACAGAGAGCTCTTTTCCCTTCTCCTCTTGGAGGACATTTTGGAGGACAGCAAAGCACAGTGTAGCAATAACTACACCGTGCCCTGCATTCTGCAAATGGAACTTTGAAAACACAGAAACTGCTGGCATGAAAATGTGTTACTTTTCAGAGGAAAAAAACATTGGCCAAATGTTCTCCAAAACAGAAAAGCACTTCCAGAAAGCTATTCCAGTAACAACCTGGATTAGGAATGCATAAACCATAATAAGAACATGAGTGGGCAAGGTTTGAAGAAACTGGGCAAGGGGACAGAATCAGTTTTGGAGAACAGACATACACTCAGCTTTACAGATTGTACTGTAGTTGAGAAAGTGTATCTTAACCTTGGTACTTGCAAATAAGTACTTTCAACAGACACACTCCAACTTAGTGTAAATGAGGTGATAAAGGGAAGGAAAACTGCTGTCATCCTAGCACTGCCTGTCTCCCCACTTAGGGATGACACGATTAGCACAGTTCTGGTGCACAAAGGAACCTTTGATGAACTTTTATAATGCTCCTTAACTTCAGCTCTATTTAAGAAGGCCGAAGTGAAGCTGAAGTGCAATGCAATGGCCAGCACCATTGTGGGGAAAATAGCAGGAGCTATCTTCCAGCTTTTCTGTACAGCTGTACTGGCTGTCCTAAAATGCATGGTGGCATGTCTTCATGTGATCAGACTAAATAACAGCGTTCTCCCTACACGTTGGAGACTACATTAAATACATATCTATAAATGTGTCACTAGGCTGTCCTTCAGAGTCCAGCATGTGTTTATTCATCCTCTTACCGAAGTCCACAATTGTATTCCCAACTGCATGAATGAGGAATAAGTCTCAAAGGACACTGCTCTGAATTGCCTGAAATGGCAGTTGTCACTGTCCGACTGATCATGACTCATATACCAGTTGATGTGTCCAGAGGGGAACCAGAAAGAAGCAATAAAGGAGAAGCCTGGAAACACATAGTTCTCAATGCCAAATGCATCTTTATAAAGAAACCTGTCTGGACTGTGGTGATCAAATGACCCAAATTTATAGCTAGTGGGTCTTTATTGTCCCATATCAATAAAATCCCAACTTTCATAAGCAAGCTTACAAGAGTGATAGTTGGTGACCTCAACTTCACAGTCTGCAAATTCTCAAGTAGCACTCCAGATATAGGGAAAGAAAGAACTTAGCCAATGCTGACTTAAAAGATGCAGGACTAACACATGAAAGGATGAATGGATGAAGGGAAAAGGAACAAATCTAAACATCTGGGCAAGACACTGATGCTTCATCATGTGCACTGTCTTTGACAAGACACAAGATAAGGTGAGCTCATATTTACAGACTATGGCAAAATGAAGAACTCCTAAAGCTCCTCATCACAATCCACATGATCCCAAGCCTGAAGGAACAATTCAGTTGAGACATATGTGCTTTCAGATAAAATGCAGCTCACTGGACTAATCAGGGAGTTTTTCCCCAAACACAGTGAGCAAGGCTTAATCAGGAACATAATGTCATGTGTGAAGGACATTTTGTTAAAAATACACTGCATGTACTGAAGAACTCTATTTTTTCATATGGTGTGACATATAATGGGCACTGAACCAAGGCACCACAACAGTATGTGGCTTTTGCTATCTCACTGGACTAGCAAACAGCATTCAACGTTGAGACAGTATTGCAGATATACAGCAGAGCGTGTCTAAATGTGCTTTGACACTATCGCCACAGTGCTTTTCTTTCATGTTACCATAGCTATTAAAAGGCCTTAAAAGAGAGCCTAATAACACAAGTCGCCATAAAACATCTTAACCTAATTTAGAAAATATGTACAAGCATTTTTGTTACTCCTTGCTCCCTGTCTTGTAATCAAGATCTCCATATTGAGCCCAGCTTTGCATTTTCTTATCAGCATAAATTAGAAGCAACTCTATTCAAGTCAATAAAATGACTCCAACACGAAAAAGGAATCAGCCATCTGCGAAAAAAATGTCTAACAGGTAATTTTCCACTGACAGCTCTCACTATAAAACAGGTTGCAAAGATTAGTCTTTTATCTAACACTGAAAGTAAACAATTAATGCAAAATGTGCAATGTCTGTAAAGACGACGTGTTCGCTACTTCTGCCCTTTATGTAGTTACTTTCGTCTTAGTAAGCAGACAGTTAAGCAAGACTACCATCAAGCTGAGGATGGAGCCTATTCATCATGCAAAACAGGCAGCTGAACATCTCTCTTTATTTATGCACTATTTTACCTTTTGTTCCTGCCTTGGAAAGCTGGTGGAATCTATGAGACATTTTCACACGTCATTTCTTGCGGGAGAACGTCAAGCCATCACCTTTACGCCCTCAAGCAAACTTCTCCTATCTGATCTCAATAACTGTCCCTATCAAAACTATTTCTCATACCTTGTGTAAGCAGCTGGAGGTTTCGGACTTCTTCTCTAACCTTCAGCTGAAGGACTTGCTGCAGAATGTGCTGTCGCAGGCTTTCCTGGGCAATGCCCATTCGTTCAAGCTTTTTGTCAGTGAGTCTCAGCAAAGCACGACCTGGATGCAAAAGGCAAAAAGAAAAATCACCCAAAGGTTTCCATTAACACAAATATTCTCACTCTGACAGGGTAATTTGCTGCAGAAAAAAATTTCTCAGCCCTGAAACACCTTAGTCTGAGAAGCTGTTGTTTCATCAGTTAGGTACTTCTCTGTTCCACTCCTTTCTTTTCTTTTTCATTTTCTGTACTGTTTTGGTGCTTTGTCAGACATTTAAGCAGGTAAAACAGGCATCCTGTGCCATCTTAGACAACCAGTTCCTGTTCTGAAGTTCCAGCTGGTCTCCTAAAGGTAGGATTTCCCTACAAGTCTACAACTGGTCCAGGTGCCACAATAGACCCTGGCCTATTTTTAAGCATCCCCATTATTGTCAAGAAACCACCACTGAACACAAACTCTATCCATTTAATCAATTTAAGATATCATAATGATTATGAATTGCAGTTCAGATATGGGTAATATGGTGTAATAGCCCGTAGTAGTTCATGGTCCAGTCTTCCCAAGCCCTCTCAACAGCAACCTATCACAGAAAACCAGAAAAAAGGAGACAGAGATTTCTCTTCACAGCATCATTTATATCTAAATAGTTTCTGCAAAAGATGTTTGTCCAACAACAGAAAGACTGTAAGAAGCCTACGGTGTTTGCAGGCAATCCCTGCCCTCCTAGGCTGTGACTTATCTTTACCATTAGGAGGCTAATGTTGAATCACAGTTCTACAAAGATTATAGGTGTTAAAGAAGTCAAGCACTCCACACTTCCCTGATTCTGCTAGTGGAACTCTGACTCCATCTTTTGGGCATTGCTATGCTGTAAGTAAACAGGAAGAAGGCAGCACCTCACCTGTGTCAACACTAAGGAAGTACTTGGACCAAGCAGAGAAAAAAGCATCAAGCAGAGCTTTATCTTAGGAAGAAGCCAAAAATTCACTTTCTTCAGATTTCACTGCTGTGACCTAGTACAGAGAGGAGTTCCTTGCAGTCCTCTACTGACCCTCTATTCCCAGTATATACAGTTGCTATCCAAAGGTGCCTTGTCAATACTGCCAGATACAAGGGAGCTGCACTGATACCACCTCTGAAAATGGCATGTTGTTTGGTTATTTTTTTTCAGACTCACCTTTTTACCTCCTCTAGCTCTGACTAGAACTGTAAGCACTTTTTAATTACTAAAAAGCCCATCTTTAATTTCTCAGGCTCCTAAGACAGTGAAGAGCAAGTTACTCCCTCTGCAACACAGTAGCGTCTTTGGGATGAGTAGTACAATTTAGCTCATCATAAAATGTTACTTAACATAGCAAGATAAGGCCCTTACTCAATCTCTTTTCTCACAAAACACCAATGGGTACAGAATTTTGATGATTATTTTAATTAAAAAATTTAAGATAAATGCCAGGAATTTAAAAGGGTGCTTAGTATTTGCCCCAGACCAAGCAGCTGGCAGCACACCCTTCACTAACTGCTAGGTTTCACTCACAAGTGATTCTGTGAAGCAGTTGGTGTGATCTTGATATGATACAATGTAAAATACTGGGATATTACTATTAACAAAGCAAGATCATAGAATCATAGAATCAACCAGGTTGGAAGAGACCTCCAAGACCATCCAGTCCAACCTAGCACCCAGCCCTATCCAGTCAACTAGACCATGGCACCGAGTGCCTCATCCAGTCTTTTCTTGAACACCTCCAGGGATGGTGCCTCCACCACCTCCCTGGGCAGCCCATTCCAATGCCAATCACTCTCTCTGGGAAGAACTTCCTCCTAACATCCAGTATATACCTACCCCAGCAGAGATGTTATTGATCAAGTAAAAAATTATAGGGATCATTCATTTTCTGCCCTTCCATGTCTCTCATGCACTACACACCAGGGAGGGTGACCTTTGGATTAGGAAAACTTTCTCTGAAATGATAAATAAGAATCCTATGGGTTAATGCAATAACAAAATATGGCAACTAAGTCTCTTACAGATCAATGCCAGCTGTCCAATTCCCCTGGTGATACAGATAGCAATAACGAGTTCAATTTTTTTTTATCATCTTATCACACTAAAACATCTTAAAGCAATTTCTAAAGGAAGTAGAGCAGTCCAGGAGTATGGGCTGTAATGTCAATCTAGCAGCTGAAAGCAAACAAAAAATAAACAAGTCATCAGTTTAAAGAGTGCCAACCTACATGCCAACTTAGGGCAGGGAATCAACAACAGCAATATGAAAGGACAGACAGAGGCCATGCTCACTCATCCAGTGCCCTCCACCTCTTTTTGGCCATGGATATAGTTATTTCTCTTTCCTTCCTCTTGGCAACTCTTTATTTTATATTCAGATCGGTTTTCTACTCTAGCCACTGCCTTTGTAAGACACATCTCTTTTCAATTCCTGGCATGCAAGTTCCTTTGTGGCTTAGGCTCAAAGCACAATGCCAGTGGAAAAAATGTCTTTGACTCATACTACCCGCAGCAGCTTGCACAAGTTGCCTTAAGTTAACTCTTTCTCGCACCAAATCCAATGTGTATGTTGAGGCAAAAATCCACGTGGCATTTCAAGAATGCATTAAGTGACCTGAACTATGAAAATTCAATCATCCCCACAACTTATGTTGCCCTTGACACTTAAGACAACAGCATCCAAGTTAGAACTGGACTAACTTTTTATTCTGGTACTAAGCCATGCCTCTGAAAAGATATTCCTAATGTTTGGGTGGGTCAATCAGTCCTGGCAATCCACTACTGATTTTGGATGCTTCTGCACCTGGTACTGTACATACCTCGAAGAGTTATCATTTGGTGCTCAGAACCCCTGTTGGTGCTTGAACACCAATTATCCAGAGAGGTTCTAGAGTTGGTATCTCTGGAAACCTGCAAAATCTGACTGATGAAGTTGTTTTCAAAGACAGTATACTGCTCTTTGCTAAGACACAAGCAAAGGAATTTGACCTACATCTCAGGGAAACTTCCCAACACTACAGAACTGGCATCACCTCCTAGATATGGCAGCTATCTGCATAAAAGAGACCAGCAGCTATTTTTCAAAAGCACATGGACCATAAGAACCATAAAGGCTAAAGTCATGAACACCTAGGTCTTGGCTGCAGCTGATTGCAAGGCTGGAAGCCAAATGCTTCAAACCCCCCTCATCTTTCTCGGTATCTGTATGCATCTTTTAGCACCTAAACCTCAGCCTTTTCATATTCAGGACTTATCAGCTGTGGAATATTCCGAGACACCCCAAGGGCAGATGCAGAATCTAAAATACTTTCCAGCTTAATAATGGATTGATGGCCTAATTTTTTCTAATATGACTTAGCTGCTGCAGATCTCATTTGATCAAGCTGGGATTAGATGAAAATTCGAATGGAGGGAGAAACTTTGCACGCCACAGAACATTAATATGAATACGAACACCGGGCCAATGAAGTTGGCATTGGCCCTGGAGCTAGAAATGTGGCACAGTCTGCTGCACCTAATCTGGTCATACCTCTCTGTGCTGCTACAGCCTACTGCCCTTCTCTACGAGCCTGTAAAGCCGCACCAACATCTAGAAGGACACCATGTAAGAAGACTCGAAAGTATACTCACAATGAAGGTGAACAAATAGGTAAGAGAGAGCTTATTAAACTCATAGAATGAACTGAAGAAACACAGGGAAATGAGAGCAGATAGTAAGAGGCTGTTCTCCTGCAAAACCCTGAAGAAAGCTATGACTAATTTAAAGCTGATGAAAATGATAAACCACTAGTGGGAGCAAACAATGTACACAAAATACAGTATCACAGTATCATCAGGGTTGGAAGAGACCTCACAGATCATCAAGTCCAACCCTTTACCACAGAGCTCAAGGCTAGACCATGGCACCAAGTGCCACGTCCAACCTTGCCTTGAACTGCCCCAGGGATGGCGACTCCACCACTTACCATGGGACAAAGAAAGAAAAGGGAAGAGAACACAAGGACATTAACAAATGCCCCAATGCCACACCATCTGCACTCAGAGTGGCAGTAGGAGAGCTCAAGCAGAGCTACTGGGAGAGTCACTTTCTGAAGTCATTCCCTTTGCATTGTGCCAGCATCAAGAACGGTTGTAACAGAGCTATTAGAGAGTATGGTGTTTTTAACACCTTTTTTTTTTGTCCTGACGTCCATAATTTTGTTGTTTTGATATTCCTGATACTGCCTCCCTCTGCAGACTCCCAAAGTACGAAATTCCAGAAGCTCACTGCCTGTTTTTGTCTGCTGTATATTGATTTCCTACTGCCTGCTTCAAGTGCTCTCTAGTACTCTCACTGCAGCATTTGGTTATCAGTTCAACACTCAGTTTATCTGTAGCTCTCTAATTTGCAAACTTCAGTCAGAGGCCTTTTGAACATATTTCAAGATGGATCTTCCTGACAAATTGAGAAAAACAGGAACACGGGATTCACTGGGCTCCTAAATTCTGCAAGACAAAAACTGAAGTTCATACTTCAATGATGCAAACACAACTTTAAATTCAGGTTGTCCTGCTGGAAAGCAGCTCCGTGGAGAAAGACCTCAGAGTCCTAGTGGACAGCAAGTTATCCATGGGACAGCAACGTGACCTTCTGGCCAAGAGGGCAAATGGTATCCTGGGGTGCATTAAGAAAAGTGTGTCCAGCAGGTCTTAGGGAGGTTCTCCTCCCTCTGCTCTCCCTAGTGAGACTGCACCTGGAATATTGTGTCCAGTTCTGGGCTCCACAGTTCAAGTGAGATAGGGATTTGATGGAGAGTCCAACAGAAAGCTATGAGGATGATTAAGAGACTTGAACATCTCTATTACGAATAAAGACTGAGAGACCTGGGGCTGTTCAGTCTTGAGAAGGCTGGGAAGGGATTTTATCAATGTCTATAAATATCTGAGGGGTGGGTGTCAAGATGAAGGTGCCAGTCTCTTTTTGGTGATGCCCAGTGATAGGACAAGTTAGAATGGGTACAAACCGGAACACAGGAGTCCCACTCCTCTTCATGAGGAGACATTTCTTGACAGTGAGGGTTCTGGAGCACTGAAACAGGCTGCCTGGAGAGGTTGCAGAGTCTTCTTCTTTGGTGACTTTTAAAACTTGCCTGGATGCGCTCCTGTGTGGCCTGCCCTAGGTAAACCTGCCTGGGCAGGGGGGGTGGATTCAATCATCTCTAGAGGTCCCTTGCAAGTCCTAACACTCTGTGATTCTGTGTGATTCTGTGACTATTTAACTTTGATGAATATCAGAGATCTCCAACTGATGAAGTTCTTCAACATGCAAGCCAGCACTCTTGCGGTTCCTCACCCCGTTAACAAACGCAGCAAACCTCCATGGAGCCGCAGGAATTCTTTCCTGGTCACTCACAAGAACAGGAGAGGCCCATTACTCCACTATGGCTCCAGTGGAAGGCATCTGCTCATGTATCAGATGAGTTTTGGACACACCTTTATTTATTAACATCATAGAATCACAGAATCATAGAATGGTGTAGGTTGGAAGGGACCTCAAAGCCCATCCAGTTCCAACCCCCTGCCATAGGCAGGGACACCTCCCACTAGAACAGGTTGCTCAAGGCCTCATCCAACCTGGCCTTGAACACCTCCTGGGAGGGAGCAGCCACAAACTCCCTGGGCAACCTGTGCAAGTGTTTAACCACCCTCACTGGAAAGAGTTTCTTCCTAACATCTAATTTGAATCTCCCCTCTGCCAGTTTAAAATCACTTGTCCTCATCCTGTCATTACAAGACCTTGTAAATAGTCCCTCCCCAGCCCTCCTGTAGGCCCCTTCAGATACTGGAAAGCTCCTACAAGGTCTACTCGAAGCCTTCTCCAGGCTGAAGAGCCTCAACTCTCACAGCCTGTCCTCATAGCAGAGCTGCTCCAGCCCTCTGATCACCCAAGAAGACACCATCCAAGAAGAGCAAAATGGTTTTCTGTCTCTTTCTCCTTCACTATTTGCTGGATCTGGATGAGGCTAGCTCTGCAGTAAAGTTTCTCAAAGAAAATACTGCCATACTGGTCAGTTAATGTCTGATCCAACTCAAAAAAGCAACTATGTAAACAAAGACACTTTCTGAATATTATCTACATCCTTTGTCTTGACATCATGTCTGCTTATAGTTCTGACAAGAGGAAGCGATGGCTATTGTTACTGCTGCCAAAAAATCCACTATAAACCCAGCTTATTTTCATAAAGCCCTCTCAGGTCACAGCTTTTCTGCACCCTTCTGCCCTCCTTCCACACAAGCATGAACAGGATTTGAAAGACATGACCGTGTTTCTAAATTTGTCTGTTTCTGACAAACTTCAGTGGTCAGTAATAAATCTGTGAAGCTGTTTAACTCAGACTACTTAGTCTGGCACAACATCTGCTCAATTTAGCACCATCTTCCCCAGTTCTCTCCACGATACACCAAATAACACTGTCATTTTCTATCTTCTCAATTCTGACACAATCCTTCAAGCTACATATCTTCTGCCCCACAGAGGTCTCTGAAAACCCACCAAGTTAGGAGATGTCTTTCTGCCACTGACTTTTCCTTTCCAGCAGTTGTAGAGAGTGAGAAGGTCTCCCCTTGGCCTCCTTTACCCAGGTGAAACAACCCCAGTTCCCTCAGCCACTCCTCATAGGACTTGTTTTCTACACCTCTTACCAGCTTTTTTTGCCCTTCTGAGGACACACTCCAGCAGCTAAAGGTCTTTCTTGTAGAGAGGATCCAAAACTGAACCCAGTATTGGAAGTGTGGCCTCACCAGTGCCAAGTACAAGGGGACAATCACCTTCTTAGTCCTACTGGCCACACTATTCCTGATACAGGCCTGGATGCCATTTGAATTCTTGGCCACTTGAGCACATTGCCAGCTCATATTCAGTTGTCTAGCCACTGAAACTCCCAGGTCCTTTGCTGCTAGGTAGCTTTCCAGCCACTTCTCCCCAACCTGTAGCACTGCATGGGGTTGTTGTGCAGTGCAGGACCTGGCACTTGGCCTTGTTGAACCTCATACAACTGACCTCATCTCATTGATCCAGTCTGTGCAGATCCCTCTGTGGACCCTGCTCAACTTGCTTCTGCTCAACTTGGTGTAACCTGCATATTTACTGACAGTGCTCTTGATTCTCTCATACTGATAGTTGATAGAGATAGCAAAAAGAGCTGTTACAGATATGAAACTGCCTCAGTTATTAAATTTGGAAATAATTACTCTTATGTCTAATGATTTACACATCTATTCCAAAATAACTTCATTCTAACACAGTATTGGCTCCATACAGAGGAGGTAAGGGGTTAATGAGATATTGTGCACTGTGATTACTGGAAGTGGCTCAGTAAGTAATTTACTGTACTGATGGGAACTATATTGATTCCTTACAAGTCCTGAGTAAAAGACTGTTAGACAGTACTGGTTTTCAGCTGAACATATTCAGGACCTGATGACTTTAATAGAAGGAAATAGTAATAACTTGAATTCCCCTCTGAACTATAAATTCAGACACAAATCATATTACACCACTTTTCAAATGTACTCCAAAATGTGAGACAACCATTTTTAGTGCTCTCAGAAAGCACCTGATAGAACCCACAAAGTAAATTAAGGATAAATGTAAACCTTGAGCAGGCAGTCAATAAATCCACATCGCTTGTTGTATATACATACAACCTACTTCCTGGCCATACAAAACTATATATTACCTACAACTATATATAAAGACATATAATAATGGACTTCTATTACATTGCACATCATAATTTTTAAAGAAACAAAATCCCAGACTATTGTTTGCTGGTATCTGTGCGATAGATTTATGGTCCCCCCATTCAAATAAACAACCTCAAGGTCTTTTTCGCTTGTGATGGAGTTATTGAAGCTGTTAACACTTTTGATTTTGTCCACCATCAGCAGGACATAGAGTTCTTCAATTCCTAGTTAATCTAATGTCACTCAGTGTGCAACCCATTTTGCATTACATATCCCATTTCTTTATTAACTAAAAAAAAAACCACATCATGCTTGCTGGCAAAATTCCTGTTAATTTATTCAGGAGTAAACACACTTTTATATATTATAGTGCACAGCTTCGACCCAGAACAAATTAGGAAAGGGAAAGTCAATTTGGAAAGCATTAGAATTGACTGAACTCCTTACAGCAAACTCAAACAAGAACCATTCCTGGAACTCCAAATGGTGGACACTGGAAGAGTTGGGTTTTCTTCCAGAAAACAAATAATATTTTATTACCACAAGAAAAATAACCAAACATACATATATGCACACAAAACCCCAACAATTGTTCCTGAAGAGTTCAACCTAACTGGAACTGAGAAACCCTTAAAAAATCACACAGAAGACTATTCTGACATTTCTAAAACAAGAGAGGTTCTGCAGTTCTGCCTAGAACTGGTGTGTGCATCTGGCAAACGAGAAGTACACATGAACTCAAAAAGAGGTCATTTCATTGAGGAAGAAAATCTTCTATCACAGATGAGCTCTTTGAATTACACTAGTAGGAAACATTCCTGTTGCTGAAGGCCAGCCAGACTGGGGGAGCCTGCTTCCCCATTCAAGGAACACAAATTGTCAGTGAGTACAGCTGCTTGCTCTAATTTGCTACTAATCAATTCAATCAATAACTCAAAGGTGCTACACCACAAAATACACACCAAGGACAATGATGAGGAAAGACAAGCCACTTATAGGCATATCTTTCATGGTTTTCTAATGCCTCAGAAGGCAACCTTGGGGGTCATCTCACTCATTCTGAGATGCTGGGGAAAGCCATTTCTTTTAATGCCAATATTTTGGGAAACAAGGAGGACCTACATAATATGACAAGACAGCATAGTGTACTGCTTTATGAAAGCTCTGTGGGCCATCACAGATTCCAGCAGAACAGAATCTGAGAGCTTCTGTTTTCTAGCAAATTTTTATTATCATTGCATTGTTAAATGAAAAAAAAAAAACTAAGAAAAAACAAGTAAAAATTAAAACATTGTTAAATATTAAAATCAGATTTCACATCCCAATGCTGAAGAACATACAGTACTGCAACATTTCCCAACCTGTACCCCTAGTTCCCTCCTGCTCCACATTGTTATCACCAAGCAGTGTTCAGTGGTGCTTTCTTCTATGTCTGTACCAGCTTTACCTTTCATTTTTAATAAAAAAATCAAATAAAGAAAGGTTTTGTGTTAATATTCATGATGTGAATAATTCATGTTAATAAAAATGGAAAATTAAAAGCAGCATGCTCATAGTTTAAGTACAGCACTTCAACTCTCCTAACCTGAAGGAAGAATCAGCCGCATCCCTCCTGATGCACATTTTCATAGAATCATAGAACAGTCAGGGTTGGAAGGGACCACAAGGATCACCTCGTTCCAACTCCCCTGCCATGGGCAGGGACACCCTACCCTAGATCAGGCTGACCAGAGTCTCATCCATCCTGGCCTTAAACACCTCCAGAGATGCGGCCTCAACCATCTCCCTGGGCAACCCATTCCAGCCCCTCACCACTCTCATGCTGAAGAACTTCCTCCTCAAGTTCTTACATTTTGCTCTACCATTTTTCTTCTGGGTGTTTTAACTTGAAGCCTGGCACCTGTCAAGCCACACACATCACCTCTGATGGACTCATTGACCATTTTATAACCTAGGGAAGATAATTTTCCATTTGGAAAAGGAACCTCTATTAAATTACATGCACAGTCTTACTGACACTGACATGAGTCTGTTGTTACATTGCTGGTTAAGCAATACAACCAGCTTTGCAGAGCTCCCTTACATTTCTTCCAACCTTAATCACTGTGGCTTTATTACTCATCTCCCAATGTATAATTAAAACTCTAAACCAAATATCAATTCACTTATATGTCTTCTGTAATGTTCTTTGAGTTCTCCTTGTGATACATACTGTACTTGTTTTTTCTCACCCATGTTCATCTGTTTTCTCCCCAGTGGAGCAAGTTATTTTCTGCAGTTTCCTCAGACTGGTGAAAGAACATGCTGTGAACCATGTGAGCACTGACAGTGTGAAATCCTGTCAATATCCCAGAAGTTAATCAGCTGGATGGTAAGCAGGATCACAGCTGTCTATAGATTGAAGTATCAACTACAAATCCTTTGGCACAGTCGCTTAAGAAGATGATCCAAATCAAGTTATTTCTAGCCTGCTCCCAAGCAATTTTCTGATGACCTTTGAAGATGAGCCAGCTGAGATTCTTTCTGCAACATACAGTGAGCCATGGGCACTCCCAGTCATGTCCTCAAGCTGCTCTTAGCAGCTTGGTGCTATTTAAATGATGAAAAGGAGATAAGATATAAGAAATATTTTTTGTTATTCAGCTATCAAGAAAAGGATCTGGGGTCCTGGTGGACACCAAGCTGGACAAAGCCAGCAACATGCTCTTGCAGCAAAAAAGGCCAAAAGCCTCTTGGGTTGCACCAGGGCAGAGCATTTTCAACAGGTTGAGAGAGGTGATCCTTCCCCTTTACCTGACCCTGGGGAGACCATATCTGGCTTACTGTGTTCAGTTCTGGGATCCTTAGCACAAGAGAGGCATGGACACACTGGAGCAGTACAGCAAAGGGGCATGAAGATGATTAATGGATTGAAGCATTTTTCAGGTAAGGAGAGCCTGAGATAACTAAGACTACTCAGCCAGGAGAAAAGAATGCTCAGGGGGAGATTTTCAAGGTGCATAAATAACTGATTGGAGGAGTAGAGAGACAATGGTCACAAATCAAAACACAGGGAGTTACAGTTAACTTGAAGAACCATTTTTATTATGAGTATGCTTGAACACTAGAACATATATGCAGAAAAGCTGCAGTTTTTCATTCTTAGAGATACCCAAAAGTGATGGGACACAGACTAATCTGGTTGTTCAGATCTCTTACCTAGTTCAACCCCTTGTCTAGATGACTCTGCTATGAGCAAGGGGTTGAACAAGGTGACCTGCAGAGCTGCTTTGCAACCTCAATGACTTTCTTACTCTATTTGATAAGGGTAGAGAGCAGCAAATCTGGCTGCCTGAAATTCAATAGTTAGCAAGGTCACAATTAGCAGCTACTGAATACAAGAGTCTCTATGTAATTTGTTTATCAATATATCTGATTGAAATGTGCAAACCAAGGAGACAAGTGAAAAAATACTTAGCTACTTGGAACTTCCCTCAACATTATTTGTATACTACTGTACATTATCTGCAGCATCCCTCAGTAGGATCCAGTCATTGGATTTCTCTAAAGGAAACACTCTAACTAGCAAGGTTAGAAAAGCAGAAGGATGGAGGCTATTAAGTATGTAAAACATGAGGGGCTTTCAGCCCTTTGAAACTCACTTGAAGTAGCATGCTCTGGAAACAGGGCTGCAGCTGGTTCCAAGAGCATGCATTCTCCACCACTCCATTACAGCAAATCAACCAGTGCCACCACTGCTCAGGCATTACAGCTCACTTGTTCCCGCTATCAAATCACTCCAGTGGTTCCTGGGATGATTCTGGCTTAGGACACTTAACACTTCCCCAAGTGGTTTAGGAATGAGCAGAGACAGAGGCCTGCTACCCAGATGGTGTGAAAACAGCCATTCTGTCCTGAAGAGTAGAAGCTCTTAGCAGCATGGGCACAAGCCATTCCTTACTAATTAGCCACAGAGCCAACAGATGTTTAAGCAAACACCACTGACATCAACACAGCAACATTACAGCGCCACATGTTCTGTTGGCAAAGTCCAACCAGCTCTATAAACACAGTGTATCTGCCACGTAAGGGGCCACAAGGATGGTGGAAGGGCTGAAGCACCTCTGCTATGACAGTAGCCTGATGGAACTGGGGTTGTTCAGCATGGAGAAGAGTCTGGGCAGACCTTATACCTGAAAGGAGCCTACAGGGAAGCTGGAGAGGGACTTCTCATAAGAGTGTCTAGCAACAGGACTAGAGGGAATGGTTTGAAGCTGAGGGAGAGCAGGTTTATACTGGATCTTTGGAAGAAGTTCTTCAGTATGAGGGTGGTGAGATTCTGGAATAGATGCCCAGAGTGGCTGTGGATGCTCCCTCCCTGGAGGTGTTCAAGGCCAGACTGGATGAAGCCTTAGGCAACCAAGTCCAGTTGAGAGGCATCTCTGCCCGTGGCAGGGGGGGTGAAGCAGGTGATCTCTGAGCCATTCCATGACTTCCAGGATCCATTATCTTTTCCTGACAAGTAAAAGCACAAGCTGCTTTCTCAGAAATCATAGATTCAGAAGAAAAAAATTACTTCCTCCCTTATGAATTTTGTGTCCATTTCCAGAACAGCTGGAAAGGATTTTCTCTGCTGTTTCTTACCTGTTCTAAACTACTAAATAACTCAATTTTCTCAACAGTAAATGTGAAGAAAAGCAATGGGAATGAGATATTTGGGATTTTTTTTTTATGACTGTGGCAATTTTATTTAAATTTCATTTTCACTTCTAGCCATTTGAAGGACTCAGCTGTTCTCAGACCTGTCTCAGATCTTACTTACCACATGAAAAAGGTATTACAACATTTCAAAACACTGGAAATGAGGAAGACAGAGGTGTAAATGACTGGGATATGATGAAAGCAAAAACACATTTCTTAGAGGAATGTCATTTCTGTGAAGTCCTGTAAGAGACAATGTGTGAAAGAGGCCAAAACAGAGTCATCTCAAGTCCAGTTTTGGACTGCTTCTGAAGGGCAACACATTGCATCTCACATTGCACAAGTCAGAAGAGCTGTCAAAGACTTTTACACATATTCTACTTGATTCACAGGGATCATTAATTATAGTATAGCTGTGGAGTACATCTGTGTCAGTTCACTTGAATTTCTTGGGCACACCCTTAATGTGTTCTGCAATCCTGATCTCTACAGCTGTACTGCTTCTGAAGAACTGTCAGGTCACACAGGAAAAATGCTAATGAGCATGAGAAGAGGAGGCTCAAGGGGTGACCTCATTGATGTCTACAACTACCTGAAGGGAGGCTGTAGCCAGGTGGGTCTCTTCTGTCAGGCAACCAGCAACAGAACAAGGGGACTGTGCCAGGGGAAGTATAGGCTGGATGTTCTTCACAGAGAGAGTAGTTTGCATTGGAATGGGCTGCCCAGGTAGGTGGTGGAGTCACTGTCCCTGGAGGTGTTTAAGAAAACACCTCCAGGATAAGGCACTTAGTGCCATGTTCTAGTTGATTGGATAGGGCCAGGTGATAGGTTGGACTGGATGATCTTGGAGGTCTCTTCCAACCAGGATGACTCTATGATTCTATTCTTCTATCTGCAAGTACATTTAGACTGCTGGCCCAGACTTCACAGGGACAGTTTCAATGCAAGGGGAGCAAGAGTATCTGAGAAGGAAAGAGTGGCAAAACTCAGATATTTCTAAAGATAGTTACCAGGCTTTGGTCTCCACCTAAGCGCAGTAACTAATGGGATAAGCTATCACTCCAGGCTTGGGATAAACACCATGTGACAAAAGTAAATCACCTTTCTACAGCTCTGCAGACTGAACACCTTCTGTGAAGCAACTTTCCCAGCATGGGAAAGCACCTGCTTGCTGCTAGCCAAGAGCCTCTGGCTGTTGCAGAGCGGTTGGGTAGGAAACGGAGTTGCTACAAGACTGCTGTAACAGAAGCATGCACAGGTAACAAGAAAACTACTCTGCTGTCATAAAGGTGGAAAGTTACTAATGGATTGTACTGTTAGGATTACTGAATGCTACAAAACTGTTAGTAGGAAACTTTCTTACTGCCACTCCCCACTGAGTTTTGACATTAGGGATTTTCATCAGACTTCAAAGCACCATACTGATCACTGTAGAAGGCTAACTTGAGAGAAGTAATGGAAGAGGTTAGAAAGAACCACAGTGCCAGGAGTCCAAAAAGGTTGTGATTTACACCCATACACAGGCAGACAACGGGAACATTCACAGCTACAGACAGAAGAGCAACTCTTGAGATGAGTTCTGACTAGGAGCATTTTGGGATTGCTGTCTGCTCAAGGCATCCCCCAAGCTTGCAAAGCCTTTCACTAGACACTTGCCTAGGAAAGAGAATCAGTACAAGTCTGTGTTAAGAAGTTCCAGACTGGCTGGGAGGGACACGGATTTTAGGGAGCTGAAGAACAGATCAGCACCTAAGTGGGCTACACAGAAATGTTTCTTGCTATGACTAACTTCTGCAATGCAATGAAGAGTTTTCTGACAGCAAGAAACCTGCACATCAGATAATCTCAGTTACATGAAACAGCTTCTATGAAACTAAGAGATTTTTAGAAGAGAGAAATTATTATTTCGAATCCAGCAGCAGTTCATTCGAAATCCATGTTCTTAGATAAGACATTTTGCTTGTGTGATAAGGAAAAATATTGCCCCATATACACACCTACTTGAGTGTGAGCTCATGCAAAGTGTTTTTCATAACTGAGACATTCATGCTCTCATTCATATTTTATATCCTCAGTTTTAATAAGCTGTTTATTACAAAGTTATTTTCACATAGTCCTGTTTCTGAATTTTTTATAAGGCCTGCCTGGATGTTATGACAGCAGTGCTTCAAAACAGGAAGAGGGGACTATAAAGACATTGAATGACAAATGCAATGATATTCTATGATTCTATGAAATCTCAGGATATTATTTATTATTTTTAATAATAAAAACTCAATAGGATAGCGAGATGGAAGTTGTTCACATTAAAGCATTTTTATTGTAGAGTCATAAGGCTGCATAAAGCTAGAACATCATTTGCTTAAGGAGGTTAAATTGCTTCTCTAACAGCTAAGTTGCTCTCTATGTTCTCACACTGATACTACAATGAAAATAAAGCATGGAAGTTACCTCCATGGCAATTCTTAAAGCTCTTTCAGTCAGGTGACATTGGGTTTTTTTTACTCTTTATTATTATTTTTGGATAATAGTAAAAATTCACACAAGTGGAAAGACAAGTAAGTTTACTGCTCCCTGAGGCTTCCTATCACTCTGAAAGACGAGTGAAGAGTTTGCATCATCTCTAATTGCTACACTGAGACCAGCAGTGGTGTGGCAGGAAGGCATTAAGTACATTATTTCTCCTTCCATTAAGTTCTGTTTCTACATAGCCTTAAATACCTACGGGAACTGGAATACAAGATCCATGGTGCAGGTTTCTCTCGTAACTCAAACTCATTCAAGATTTCTGTGACTGCACCTGGTGAAGTGGCTTAGCAACACGCAGGATATGAGCTAGATTATTCATATCACCACAAGTTTTGAAAGCAATGTGGCACATCTTATAAGATATGCAGATTTTTAAGTCACAGCATCACAACTCTCATCATATTGTTGAGAGGCAATAATCAATACAAATTATTGTTTGACCACAGCTACACCTTTTCACAAAGGCACTGGAGAGAGCCCTGGTTGTCCCCTCAGAACCTGCTCTAACTCCTGCTTTTATAGCTCTATGAAGCAAATGCCTGACAGCTGGCAGCGGTAAAGCTCGCCTCTCCAGGGGTCAATTACACTGAGCATTTCCAGTACATGACCACAATGCAGTTGCCTGAGGCATGACTAAGGAGTAATTGGGACAAAGATAGGTGATCTCCTCAGAACCTAAAACTGCACAGAACGGTAGCAGCCACACACCAACATTTAAAACTAGAGATGAAATCCTGCCTGGATGTCCCTGGAGCAGGACAGAATGCATCAGTCCACTGCTTTACTGGCTGTGTGAGTTACATGGAACTACTTAGAAAACTTAAGTGTGTTTGCAAGAATTGCAAGGGGATACACTTTGTTAGGGTAAATCCAATCCACTTCTAAGTTAGCCCACTTCCAGTGTGGTTTGACAACCAGATGACACAAAGTTTATACTCACAAGGTTTGTTAGTGCAAAGTGATCTGAAGCTGACTCAAATGAACTTGCGGTCCATGCTGGGCCACTGCCTTTGCAATACATTTCATTGCTTTTCAATAACCTTCTGCAGAGGACAACTGCATGACTGGGCACTGTGGTTTGCATCACAAAAGTTCAATTATGGTTTTGGTCCAAGGTCAGATTAGGCAATTTCACTTCTCTATAGTCAGAGAAAGGCATTAATTACTGAAAAACACCAAGTTGCATATTGTTTTTTTTAAATTCACACATCAGTCTAAAATGAGGAAGTTCTCAAATTCTTTGGGAAAGCTGTTTAATCATTATGATATATTTTTTTGTGAGATGCTATCCAAAGACACTGCTTCCCACAGTCTCTTGCTACCAAATATAACTGCAGGCTTGTACAAGTGAGTATTTCAGACTACCATTGTTTATACTATTCTTTTACTGTGGGTAATTCACTGAGGTACAGAATAGATCCAGCATATCAGAGCTTTTACCATACAGAAGTGTTAATGGCATGGCAATTTACAGCTTTTCTTTCCTGCCAGATGGATGATCATCTTAGTGTAACAGTTCCCAGCAACTTTGCAAGTCAGCGAGACTGTACAAGATTTAGTGGATGCTGTTTAGCTTGCTTACACAACATTTGCTTACATGCAAATACTTGCTTACTACTGAAGGATTCACTCTGATGGGATGTAAAAAAAACATATTTTGCTTTGCCTTAAGTTCTCAAGACTGTCAGGACTAAAAAGCTATAAAGTTCTCATTTTTTCCAGTAAGCTTTATTCTGACATCTGGCATTCTAGAACAAGTAATAAATGCCCAGATACTGTAACTGTTATCTTACTGACAACTAATTAGCTTTCTAATAAGGGGAAAAAAAAACAAATTAAGAGTCAGTCCTGAAGCACACCTGGTGAAAGTAAACAGTCTGTCAGGGAAATGAAAGCAAAGCATCATTCATCAAATTCAACAAAATAAAAAGGCTCTGTAAGTTCTTCAAAAGTGCTGTCTCTGAAGGTCACAAATGTATTGCAACAGTAAGGATCTGTAAGTAAATATTGCTAGTTTATGAAAGCAGACTCCCATCAAGGTTGACAGAAATAGCTCAAACTGGGGTTGTTCAGCCTGGAAAATAGAAGGTTCCAGGGAAACCTTATTCAGCCTTTCAATACTTAAAAGGGATTTATAAGGAAGCTGAGGTCTAGTGATTTGTTTTGTTAGGACAAGAGGTAATGGTTTTTAAGTAAAAGAGAACAGATTTAGACTAAATATAACAAAAACATTTTTCTACAATGAGGGTGGTGAAGTACTGGAACAAGTTACCCAGAGAGGTGAAAGATGCCTTGTCTCTGGAAACATTCAAAGTCTCACTGGATGGGGCTCTAGGCAATCAGCAATAGAACAAGGGGACACAGTCTCAAGTTGTGCTGGGGGAGGTATAGACTGGACGTTAGGAGGAAGTTCTTCACTGAGAGAGTGATTGGCAATGGAATGGGCTGCCCAGGGAGGTGGTGGAGTCACCATCTCTGGGGATGTTCAAGACAAGACTGGATGAGGCACTTAGTGCCATGGTCTAGTTGACTGGATAGGACTGGGTGATACTTTGGACTGGATGATCTTGGGGGTCTCTTCCAACCTGGTTGATTCTATGATCTAGCTGAAGATTTCCCTGCTTACTGCTAGAGACATGGATAAGATAACCTTTAAAGGCCCCTTCCAACCTCAACTATTTGATGATTCTTTATGCATCACGGACACTAACAAGTCTGGATCATCTCTGAACACTGAAACACTCCTATGGGCATACACTGTGCTCATTTAGGTTGCATTTCCTGGGTAAGTATTTGTGTCTCCAAATAGCCCAGAGAATTAATTTTTAAACTACAATATTAAGTAAGTATGAGTTAAAAAAAAACATATGAGCTCAAGAGGCACACAGATTTCTACTTCATCAGCCTGGTGGGTTGTGTGTATGTTTTAAAAATCCCTTATTACTCCCTCACATGTGTAAATGTTCATCTCTCCCACTACAGACACACATGAAAAGTCATGATCAAAGCTACACTGCTCAGACCTCAGACATCAGGAAATACCAGCTTCCAGGTTCCATGAGTGTAATGGAGGGGTAGTAACTGATGTGAGATGATATTTATTTCAAAATGAGTATTGTTTGCTGATTTTGGTATTTAGGATTCTCACTAGTTTCAATAATAATTCATTCTTTGCATGGTCATGGAAACATGTTACAGAGGAATAGCCAGATCTAGAAATAACTAGTAAGAGCACATCAAATGAACTGGAAGAGAAAGTTCTTGTGGTCAGTACACTGCTTGCTTGTCCACTAGATGGACTCAAGGAGCTCCTTACTGCAGAAGGCAATGGTGAATTACAAGAGGGTTTAAGTATTTACTCACAAAATATTATCTCTCGACTCGCAGGGCTAGCTACAGCTTCAGACAGTACCCAAATGCTTTCAGGGAATTCTGTTGGTGCCTTGTCAGCCACTAAGGCTTCTGATTCTTCCCAGGTTTCACAGGGTGCTGGGGAAAGGAGGCAGGCAATCTCTGATCCTGGCTCCTCTGGATGATCTGTGTATCTCCAGGACTTCCCATCTTGGCAGGAGACTTTCAGGCACAGGCAGGATGTCTTGCCATGTGCAGTCTTAGCACGATGTCATGCTGGCTGTGTAGGCCTATCTTGTGGAGGTATTTGGAGCCTGTTCCTGGTAAACTCGAGGCAGTGGAGTTCCCAGGCAGTTCAGGATACAGTAAGGCAATGAGAAATGGCAGCAGGCAGCAGCAGGCACAAATACATGTCAGAGCACACTGTGTTACCTACTCATCTCTTTTTATCAATACAGTCTGAGACTAATGGACACAGAACAGCCAATCAGAATGGCAATTATGCAAACTTGACCATATTAGGTGAAGCCATAGGTTTGCTTTACCCAAATGTGGGAACAACATAGGCCTTGCACAAGGCAGACACAAGCTAAGCATGTGTACCTTGTTTACCACAGGATGTAAACAGGACCAACATAAGTCAGGGCAAGCCAGAGTCCTTAGGCTCAGTGCCTCCAAGTTCTTTGTCCTCTTTCCCACGGTTGGTTCTCCCCAAAAGAGAAGGAGGGAGAGCAGAAAAACATGCTTGGGCAAGCCAATACATGCATAAGCTTATTTTGGCCTAGTCAGGCCTACTACAACAATAAGCACTCTTATTTCTGTCCAGAGACTTTGCCTTTGTGTCCACGTGGTGACTGCGCAAACACAAACTATTCTGCCTTGTGGAAGACTGCAAACTGTTGGAAGGCAGGAGGGTATTAGAAGGAAATATACTCGTCTTGTAGTCACACTCCTCCCTAAGCACTACTCTGGGACAAAGGAAGGATTCTAAGCTAGATGCATCTTCAGCCTGGTGTAGCACACTCATAACCACAGCTACTTCACTGCTTTAAAGACACATATAGAATATAGCTGAAAACCAAATGTTTGAGAGAATCCATGAAAATTCTAACACATGGAAACTGCATATAAAAAGTATCTTTTGTAAGGAATGAAAATGACTGATAATTATTTTGTACATAAGGAATGGTAGTGTATTTCTAGTTCAGAAAAAAACGAAAGCAATAAGAGAAGAAAATGACAGCTTCTATAAAAGCATACTCTTGATTCACAGAATAGCTCAGCTCCTCTAAACAAATACTCCCTTTACACAGAGAAATCTGTGATGCAGCCAGTAAAGAGACTTGTAGCAATTAAGCATTGCATATATTCCTAACAAAGGAGACCAAATACATGTTTTGGTGCAAACATACAGCAAAGGTGCTGATGACTATGATTATAGCTGCTTGACACCTTTCATAACCATCAAGTGTTGCTGAACCACAATCACTGAAGCTGAAAATTTCAAAGTCAGTTATTTTGCATCAGACTGATTTTTGGTAGGCTTAATTGCTGTTGCCAAAATGTCAATGGTTTGCAACACAAGATCAGGGAAAATACTTGCCATTCAGTTAAAAGAATGAAGTAACTCTCAAGAAGAAGAAAAAGCCCCACAGTTCCTAGCTGGAAAGAACAACTTGAGAGCAACTTTGTGCCAACACGCTGTCTGCATGAAGGTCAACCTAAACTTGTTTACATTAGAACCTTCAAAGCATTTCAGTCTGCAACCACTCATCAGGCCCTCTGAAAAAAGTTATTTCAAGCAATTTTGCATGCTCCAACCTCAGGTTAAGAGACAGAGTCATCCAAACAGTTAAGTGTGCCTATGTGGAGCTAGATACAGTGAGAGAAGAAAATTGTCCCTCCTGTATTCTTAAAGGTTCCACTAATGGAAGACTGCTCAACAGAAGGATCAAAGATCTGAAAACAGAAATTAAAAAAAGCAAAAAGACTAAGACTACAACAAGAAAAGGACAAAAGGTCCCAGTTAAGGTATGATAAAAGCAGAGCCTGAATTCACAGTCTTTTGAATGGACATTCATCAGTAACTGAAACAGAAGACTGACAACTTCCTTTGCACTCAGCCACTTGCTCTGATATTCAATGGCAAAATGAAGTCCTCTTTGTCCTCCAGGAACTAGTCCCTATACAAGATTAGAAGCCACTACATAGATCTGTAATCACCATAAGCAGTCAGGGACATCTCCACTGAATTCAGCTCTGGTGATAAGCAATGTGGGAATCAATGCAGTAAAACACCATGAATGGAAGTTGCAGTTTGCAGGTGCATATGCACTGAAAGAAGAATTCCTCCACTGCAGTATCACAGAGCACTCCCCCATAAGGCTCTACCTCACTCATCAGCTTGAGAGAAGACTGCTCATGAATACTGCACAGGTATTCAGCTAGACTGAGAACTATGCTCAGGCAAAGCTGCATCATGCTGCAACAGTGCAGATCTCCAATCTACACATCTCAGATCTACACATTATGAAAATGATATTAACAGGAGCAGGAAATTAGACTTGAATGATGCAGTGCCAGTGTTTCTCTTTGAACCATTCACACACTAGTTTAAAACTTAGCCTTGCCAAAAGAAAAGAGAACACTCTTCTACAGTTCTATGGTCAATGTATTATTTCAACCCAAGTACAGAACTGCTTACACTTTTGTTTGAGAAAATTTAAGCACCAAGATAAAATCTCCTGGAAGCCAACAGTCCTTCAATTACTTTTCTGAATGGACACCAGAGAACCTCAGCTTCAGGATCTGAATCCCCTGAGAGCTTTCACAGTCTCAGACCCTAGGATCAGATTACCTATTTAAACCCAAAGTAGTCATAAGCACAGGGGGAAAAAAAGCAATGGCATTTGCACAAGCAGAATATAGTCTTGCCTAAAAATGTGGCAGCCAGTGTGAACCCAGCTTTTCTGATGTCTGCACTTTGCAGCTCTAAGTCCGTTCCAGTAACACAGCATTAGACCAGGAAACCTTATAGCACTACTTTATGTAGTGTGTGTGGAGGCCAAAGATAGATCCACAGCTAAAATTCTTCTATTGATCTGATCTAGGCTACATCAGTTGATGGTCATGTACTTCTGAACCAGAAAAAAAAATACTTGAAGAGTTAAGCCTTTGGAATAGTTATTTTCAGTATCATTGTTATGACAATGCAAAACCCACTCCTGATGCAAAGCTAAGGCAATACACAGCATGACATAAGAATAGCTGCCCTACAGTGGTTTTTACAGCCATTCCCAGGCAGTAGCTCCGGAAGCCAGAATCTCCTATTAGGATATAGGTTCTGGTACCTGTTCCAGCAAGAGAGAAGGACATTGACCTGTAGCAACAGATGCTTACTTGATCTATGAAAAATGTGCAAATATAATAGATTCAAACCCTACAAGAGCTGTCAGGACATGTTAGGATACGTCTGGATATCACACATATAAATTGCTAATTGATCTTATCATGTAGCCTCCTTAAGTACAAGTGCTGACTCCAAATGTGGTGTTTACAACATGGGTAGAATGCAGGACTGCTCACACCTAGCTTGAAGGAGATACAAGAATTAGTTGTCCGCATATAGAAAATGTGTTATCTTAGTCTGACATACTGATTGAACAAGGAGGATAAAACGTGCATAGGGCACAGGAAGATGATGTTATCTGTAGTTTTGTTAATTAGTTTCTCCTGGTATGTGGGATGCCGAGTTCAAGGTTCATATGAGCTTCCCAGGAGCCTTTCCTTGTGAAGGTCTAGACTCTTAAGAATTGGAAAAACAAAATCACAAAGACAAATCACTGCCTACCCAAATGAGGCTGTATTCAGAGGCTGCAGATAGTTGTGCTAAGGGACCCCTGTGATCATGCAGCCTGATGTACTTTTTCACCCACCTTTCTCACCTTTTAAAAACTTGATTCTGCCAGTGTCTACCCTTTTTCCTAGTAAGCACTTCCAGTGCTGAATGACCCACAAAGCCAGAATTCATTTTCTGGTTATCAAACCATTCAAGCTTCCAATTCCAGCTTTAGAACACATGTTGTTGTCCTGCTAAGTTGTATACTCAGCTATCGAACCACCTATCAATCCTCCTTTCAGCAGCTTCATCTCCTATAACATGACAACACGGAGCTCATCATCCAGGCTGGGCTTTGCCTTCTATGTACTTCTACATTATTCTTAGAATTAAAACAGGACACTATATCCTAGTAGGACACTTTAGCAATCTGACCTGTGTATGTTACAACAGGCCCTGCTACTCAATACAGCTTTTATAACAAGTGACTCCATTAGTCTATTAGCTTTGTGATCAGAGTGCATGTAATGTGGCTACCTACACAAACTCCCCACTCATTTTTTTCTTTGACAGCCTACTCTCCAAGGGAGAAGAGGCTGTAACTGCAGGACAAAGGGATTTTTCACATATTGTACTACATTTGGCTACAACAAACCAGATTTTGTCAGCAACATTTATGTAGATAATTTACACCACACTGGTACCATTGGCCTGTCCTCCTAATTGTTTGCTACCACATCAGCCACAACACTTAACCAACACAGAAAGTCTGAATAATGTTGCACAACCAACTAAACCAGAGGACACCAATAAAGGCCCTTTTCACTAGTGTCTCCCTACTGCTTACAAGCATCTGTCAATGAACCAGCCTGAATTCAGTATGCAGCATATGGAATTAAAAGGCATATGTTTAATTAAGACATCATGTGATCCTAAGCCCTGTGCTTTGGGGGAAAAAAAAAGATACTGCACTCCCTGTGGAAGTGATTAACTACTAAAATTGCACCCTTGCCAATGGGAAAGTGAAAAGAAAGCAAAATGTACCAGGTTAGTTTGCCAAGCTGGGCATCAAGGTGACTACTATTAACTATACTATGCAGAAATCCACATTAACTGTTCTATTGTTTTGGCAGAATTAGCAAGAGGCTAATGGGTCTGTAACAACTTGCACTGAATTATCCCAACCCATGTTTTTTTAGCAGTAAAAAACTTTCTCCAAGAGACAGACTTGGAATGAGTCAATATGATATGGGTCTGGATATGGCTTAGTATGACATCAAAAAGGACAGTATATATTTGTGAAGGGCAAATTTAGAAGTAGATTACCTTAAGATAAGGGTTACAGGTGACATGAATCACAACCAAGCTATCTTTTGTTTGCTTTTGATAAGCCAATATATGACAAGAATTCTCTATATGCATCTAACACCTATAAACCAATGGACACAGGCATCTTGGCACTGCAATTTAATCAGTGCTTGACAGTGTATTGAATTGCAGTGCTTCATAGATTCGATATGCTCATAACAGATTGTCACATCCCTGGCATTTCTCCAGACAGTATTTATACTTAACAGCAGAAACAAAAAATTAGAACATATAACAAACATTTCCTTATAGGCTATTTGGGATTATTCCACATTTGGCACTCTTTTTTTGAATAACCTTATTAATCCATCTCCAGGTTCTGAGCTGCTATATTTAGAACAGGAACATGTACTGCAAGATAAAATCTACATAATCTATACAAAACAAACATTAAAATCTGTACAAACAAAATGACAGTCAAAGAAAATCTTGACTAAATAGAACATCTGTGCCAATAATCAAACCTCAGCTGGGCACAGTCCTCGACAATCTGTTCTAGCTGACCTAGCTTGACCAGGTGGGTTGGACTAAATGATCTCAAAAAGACTCTTCCAAGCTAAATAATTCCAGGGTTTGGTGATTTTGGCATGGTAACAGGTAAATAATCTCAAATTTGCAATTCACTGCACTCAGTAGAACCTGCAGAGAAGGTGACTGGAGGTTACGCACATAACCTTGTTTGGGGGATCATACACTTCAGTAAAAGACATCCCTCTAAGCACAGCCCAATGTCATCAGGCCCAGTGCAATGCAGGTGCTCTGTCAGCACAGGTGACAAGACAGGGATTACACTGACAGCTTGTCTCACATACATGGCACACTGAAGAGTCACATTTCCTCAGGGCTATCGTTTATCATTGTTTGGCACATCATGAAATGGAACAAAACCTCAAATTCTCCCTGGGGGAATATGTGAGTTTTTCAGTCAGTGATTAAGAAGTAGCAGTTTTGTCTGTGGAATTTAGAGGCTTCTCTTGACAATCTGGTGGGCAGGATTTCCACTGTACTTCATGAAGAGGTATTGGGGAACAGGGTAAAGCCTGCACGGTCTGATATGTTCCAAGCTTTTGAGGTCTGAAGACTTAGCTCATGTTCTGACAGGTTTTGTGTTTCTTTTGGTTTGTCTTTTTTATCTTGTTTACATTTTTAAAAATCTTTTAACCCTGCTTCTGCTACAAATATGCAACAATGCAGTCCTGAAAGGCTTAAAATGACAGCAGATTGCAACAGCATCCACTGAAATGCAATAAGAACAGAGCACACAGTTCCCAGCAGCAGCAGTCCTCAAATGTATGTGATCACATATTGTATTAGCTGTAGCTAATAATAAACCATTAGAACAAGAGTTCCCCCAAGTTTTATCTGAGGTTAACCACTTAATGTTGATTGCTGTATAACTCTAGTAAGTACTTTGGGGCTCTGTGAGGTTAATAAAACCCCAGGGGAGGGAAGATTATATTTTATTGGCTTTTTTTTTTAAGGAGTCATGCCTTTAGTGCACCTTGTTAAGAAGGTTCATGGATTGATCTACATGTCCATGTTTCAGACCAAAATGGCTTATTAAGTAAGATTCTACATTTTTTCTGTGCTTAGGCTCATGTTTATGCACAAGTGGTTTCTGTTCACACTTAACAAAATCAATTAATTTCCAGTTTCTCACAGTGGATCCTTCTTTTTGGGCAGCAAGCAATTTTTCTGGTTGTACACAGAATAACAGAAAGCCTTCTCCTGCATCAGTTAAATGCTGATCACCACTAGGATCTAAGGAATCAAATAAACACTTCACAGAGTGTGCAGATCCTTGCTGGGTGAAGGGCTGCAAAGTAATTCCAGAATGCAAGGGAAGGCTGGATAAAATTCAGCCTTTTCTTTTTTTGTTGTCTGTTTTGATTTGTTTCCAGGAGCTCCTTCCACTGAATCCAGGAAAATAAAAAAAGCTGGAGCTGGGTTCTTCTACCTTTGCTAAAAGTGCCATACATTTGTGACCTCCCTCTGCTGTGCATTCTATGATAGCAGGGATAAAGCTTGGTGTCCAGTGCACCGCACCAGATTCTGTCAACCTGTTCAATTAACTACATCAAACCAAACGCTAATCTTCACTGGAGCACCGGGAGGCACTTCTTTTTTGACTGAAAGCTATTCCCCCGGAAAATCCTGACGTTCAGAGGCCAGCTGTTCTAGCACTCGAGCAGTTAAAGAAAAGCAGCTTTGGCGTTTATTTTTACTATAGTATGGGGGAGGTGGAGAAGAGTGCTTTTTCCTCTAGTCTCTCTGCTCTTTGTAACAGAGCGGCTGGCTAGGTTGCTATTTCCAAACCAGAATTCTTTTCAAAGAGGAACGTGAAAAAATAAGGACCTGACAGCTAATTATCAGAGACTGAAAGCCAGGGGTAAGGGCCAATGCGTCCTACACCCTCCCGAGTGTAGCCCTCGCTGGCAACACAGGATTACACAAATGCCGATATTCTTTGGTGATAAAACCTCCTAGAGTAATTTACAGGGACTGCTACAGTTCCTCCTCCGTGCAAAGCAGCCTAGCGGGCGGCGGCGGACAGGGGGCGGGCGGCGGCGGACAGGGGCCGGGCGGCGGTGGACAGGGGCCGGGCGGCGCGGCAGGAGCCGGCGAGGCAGAGCGCGGCAGCGCTTGCGCTGTGTGCCGGCTCCCCGCCGAGGCGCCGGGCGGCATTGCACCCCGCACCCTGCACAACTGCACCCCGCGCCACTGCATCCCGCACTCCGCGCCACTGCACCCTGCACCCCGCGCCAAGCACTGGCAACCAGCAGCGCAAAATCACTCTTTGCCAAGGGCATTCCCAGTTCCTTCCGAGCACCAACCCGGAGACACCTGCAAGTGCAGAAGGCTGCGGGCGGCTGTTTGCCTGTGCTCAGCAACAGCAGGGACTTTGGGGTGCAGGCAGCCGCACAGGGCAAGCCCAATTCTCGTAGGCAATGCCAGGAGTCCTGAAAAAGGATCCAGGGGAGAGAAAGCACAGAACAGGTGAGACACGAGGCCACGACACAGGGCAACGGTTAGGATATGAGTTAATCCATTTGATGGCATTTGGTGAAAGTGGATTTGCTGTGTACACATACACAAAAAAAATAGAGACTATGAATAATCATAGCACAAGGGATGGAGAGCATCTGACTTGGGAAGAGTTGCAAGAGGTTAGTGGTGAGAGTCAGAGGTGAGAGAAGGAACACAACAAACTGCAGAACTATCAGATGAGAGCAATTAAATATGCACTTGCTCGTTTGTGTCACGAACCAGAAGTCAAACTCTCAGCTGGGGCTTCCTCCAGGTTTGGATTTCAGAGGAGCTTCCTTCTGTGCTCCATCACTAGGTTAGCTATGTTATTAGACCAGGGAACACTGCCAAATAATTATAAGATTACACTAAGACTAAGTCCTCATATCATGAGCAGCACACGCTGGCAAGTAACAAGCTGAAATAAAAAGAATCAACTCTAGCTGCTCACTGATATCATAAACACACACCCACTAAGCAGCAAATTAATTCGCTTCTTCAAAGTGAAGAATTTGTAAGGTTCTTTAACAACTCCTCCACTTAATCACTGAAGTTTTTCCCTAAGTTTTCCTTACCCATAACTGAGCCACGAAATTGACTTTGTGTCTGCACAATGAAGATATTCCTTCCCAGACAATAGCACAAGTAATCTGAAAGGAGATCCTCCAATGCCTCCCATTTTTGTCCTGGTTCCCACTAGAATGTGAACCAGACCTTCTGACACTGCAGGAAGCCTGACTTGGTGGGAACTGAAAGCCTAGTAGTACTAACCAGCAAGTAAAACGAGTTGAAAAAGTAGTTTCAGGCTCAACAGATATAGCAGAAGCTTTAAAAAGCAACAAGTAATTGGAGCTTAATGAGACTTCGATCAAGGCACAACACTTGAAATCAGTACAATTCACAGGAAGGCCTAAATATTCAACTGTCAGTTTGTCTGTTAATCGAGGACACAGTTCTACACTAAGAACACCATTCTCTGAGTGAAAAGACTCCAGGCTGTTATGCACCATACTGAAGTCAGTTCATCAGTATTAATCAAGTGGAGAAATAAAAAGGAGGTAAAGTCATTAGTGTTAACAATGCTATACCCCTATGGCTTCAAGCTGTTCCTTGAAGGCTTCACCCTGCCTAGCTTCTAGATAATGGGATTGCACTGCCAAGAGATTGATCAAGGAGCATGGTAAAGTAATAACGTAACCATTAACAGCTGGTGACAATTCCAAAAATGTGTAGAAAAAGGGCTAAGAAATAAATTCAGAGAGTAGAGCTTTGACAATATTTGGCAAAGTGTTAGTACTATTAATAAAGCAACCAATAGCTCTGTAAAGCAGCTAAAGAAAAAAACCAGTTGATAAAAAGCATGCGTCATCAAGAACGAAACAGAAGATGATGGACAAAGGAAACAGGGTGAACATAGAAGGAGTGTTTCCAGAACATCTCTTAGGTGTATATATAGGCCACTAACTTCATCTGTTTGGAGGCATCCCTCACTCGCCTGCTACTTCAGCAATTTACTCTCTTACCTTTGGTCTTATGAATCCCACTTAAGTTGGATGCCTGAGTCACCTAAGATAGGGCAAGCACCCAAAGACTAAATCCATAGTTCCTAATCTTTTTGGCTCTGTCAGTGGATCACAATCAGTGTTCAGTGCTTCTTGCAGACACACTGCAGAGTCTTATCAGCAAACCAGGAAATATCACAAAGCTTTACAATATGGTTTGAGAATTACTGAAATAGGCTTTTGCAAAGACATTTGATAGTTTTCCATATCTTACCTAAATTCACATTTTTAGCTCCCCTCTGAGCAAGAAATAGAAATTGATTTTGAAACTGGCTGTCATGGTGAGAGGTTTTGGGGGTGACTAACATGATACTGATGTGAATCAGTGTTTTGTACAGAATACAGTGGATCAGGTCTACTAAGACTACATTAAAAAATCTTTTAACAGAAAAGGGTATAATATGATACACTCTCTAGTTAAGAAAAGCTGAGTAAAATAAGTAGAACAAGACTAAATTGAAAACGTGACTGTGCTGTAGAGCAAATGTTTACTGAAACCATGAGATCTTCCCAGGTACTTATGAGTGGGGAGAAGTGTGGTCAGCAGGAGCAGGGAGGTCATTTTGCCCCTGTACTCTGCACTGGTTAGACCACACCTTGAGTACTGTGTTCAGTTCTGGGCCCCCCAGTTTAGGAGGGACATTGAGATGCTTGAGTGTGTCCAGAGAAGGGCGACGAGGCTGGTGAGAGGCCTTGAGCACAGCCCTACGAGGAGAGGCTGAGGGAGCTGGGATTGGTTAGCCTGGAGAAGAGGAGGCTCAAGGGTGACCTTATTGCTGTATACAACTACCTGAGGGGTGGTTGTAGCCAGGAGGAGGTTGCTGTCTTCTCTCAGGTGGCCAGCACCAGAACGAGAGGACACAGCCTCAAGCTACGCCAGGGGAGATTTAGGCTCGAGGTGAGGAGAAAGTTCTTCACTGAGAGAGTCATTGGACACTGGAATGGGCTGCCCGGGGAGGTGGTGGAGTCGCTGTCCCTGGAGCTGTTCAAGGCAGGATTGGATGTGGCACTTGGTGCCATGCTCTAGCCTTGAGCTCTGTGGTAAGGGGTTGGACTTGATGATCTATGAGGTCTCTTCCAACCTTGGTGATACTGTGAAGATACCAAGGAAAAGCAACCTGACCCAAGAAATATCCAGTAAGACAGAAGATGGTGTAAAACATTCAGCAGCTACTTGCACAGCAGAACTCAAAGCTGATAAAGGAGCAGGGGTGTGGAAACTTTTCATTTGGAATTCAGCAGATATGGAAACAGTAACATTAATATCTCGCTGGCAAGCAAGGCCAAAAATGCCTTCATTGCCCTTCAGCAAGTTGCCTTTCCTATTAAACAGAACAGATGACAATGTCACTTCTTCCACACATGATTTTATGAAACATAAAATGGCATTAGACACTCCCCACTGGTTTGCACATGGAACAAAAGATATCTCCACTTCATGACCATTTGACTTGATTTCTCCTCACATATGAGGGGCCTAGTTCCACTACGTACAAGCAACAAGCTTGCTTAGCAATGAAGGCTTTGTCGTGGCTGCCAGTGGTCCAGATTGAAACAAAGAGGAAAAAATACATACAGAAGATTACTTTTTGCCACAGCATTCCACAGGTTTTTACAGAAGGTGAAAATAACACAGGAGGTATTATGGTGGAGCCTATGGTGAGGGGTTGGAACTGGATGATCTTGAGGTCCCTTCCAACCTAAGCCATTCTATGATTCTATGAAATAACATCTTTTCTATGTATATCACAATACAGTTATTTAACAATGCTGCTATGTTCATCTTTGTTGTACATATGTCAAAACTTACACAGGGAGCATGAACACAATCAGGAAGCCCCAGCGTGGTGCATAAAGCCACCTGTTTGGTCACTCTTCCTGCCCCAGAGATAAAAAATGAGACACAGGTCTCCTGTGCTCTACTGAGTTCTGTGAAACAAACGTCCTGGAAATAAGAAAGATACCTGCTAACATACTGGTAAGAAAAAGAAGCCCTTTCTCTGTATGGAGAGATCCTTAAGATTCAGTGTGCCAAGATTTTTCCAGATCCCAGCATAGTGTCTGAAACCACAAGACCAACATGATGAATAACTTGAGTGTTTTACCTGATATGATAAGTCCCTAACATCTGCAAAGATATGGAAGTGAAAAAAAAATCAAAAGCACAATTTTACATTAATTTAATACAAATATATGTCAATAGAGCTGATGTAATGCAAACATCTTTAGGTATTACAGAATTTGCCAGATTTCAAGGCTTTTTGCAGCAGGTTGTCTGTGGCAGTTCACATTTCATTTTCTGAGCTGCTGTTTGGTAGTCAATGAATATTCATAAGTTCTGGTCCCTTCTAAAACTAAAAAGAGGTTTTCTTGAGTCCTGTTCCTTTCCCCTTCAGAAGTTTAATTTAAAAAGGCTTGACTCCTTTCAAGTACTTCCTATAAAATTCCCTCACTTGGACTAAGGTATCTCTTGGGTATTACTTTGACAGAATGAGGTTTGTTTAATGATCACAGCATTAAAACCTCATGCTCTGAAGACGTGCTTTCACACATTAGGGAACACTGCATTAAAAACAACAGGTGAAGCAGGCTTTCTTTCCTCCTTTCCTTTCTTTCAACTTATGACACATCAATTGCTTAGTTACACATCATCTTTATTACTTTGTCAATGGACCATTTTCCCCATTTTGGTTATTCCTTAGTCATTCTATGCCCAGTCTTGCTTCTTTTAACGTTGAGAGATTCCAAAACACTTTATTTGTTGCAATGGTACAGGATAAGACCATCAAAGAACAACTCCTATCTCCAGAACTCCTTAGTCATTTAAAGTATTGCTGTCTGGCAAATTCACACCCACAAACACACACTGAAAGCAAGGTCCACTTCTCAGGTTTGCCTCGTAGATTATACTGATAATGACTGTAAAAAGCTGACCAGTCACAGCAATTTTTTATGTCCACTCACACTGCTGTAAACACCAACACCAGTTTTGGAGTGTCTGATAACATGGCCCTGCCATTGCATTGCTTTCTTCCTTGTACAGGCCATTGCCACCTTTGTTGACCACTTTTTATTGTCTTATTTTTCCTACCACTTATAATTCCTATCAATTATCCTTAAATCTTGCTTACTGTAAGTCCTTCAAGTTCTTTTGGTGCTGTCTCTGGGTCCAACTCCATGAAAATTCAGACCTGCTGAATAAGTCACCTCAGCCAAATGCTCCACTCCCTGACTCAAGGATTTTATTTATAAAAAGTTTCCCATATAAAAAAAAAGTTATCCAAACTTAGTCTCCCTAACTGGCTGAAAAAACGCATTTCATTGCTTTTAAGGTATCCAGTGAGTACTCAGCAAATTGCAGAACCACAGAAGAATTCAAGTTGGAACGGACTGCACTTCTGATTTCTAGCCCAACTTCCTGCTCAAAGCAGAATCAACTATGAGATCAGATCAGGTCTCTTAAGGTTTCATCTAGCTGGCACTTCAAACTTTCCCAGGACAGAGACTGCACAACCACTCTGAGGAACTTGTTTCAATGCCCAGTTGTTCTCATGGGGAAAAGGTTCCTCCTTATGTTCAGCCTCAGCTTCTTGTGCAGCTCAAGTCTACTCTCTCGTATATCACAAGAAAGGGTCTGGCTCCATCTTTTTGATAACCTACTTCTACGCACTGGAGGCTGCTGCTAGTCACCCTACTCTGGCAAGCTGCCTCTTATCCAGGATGAATAAGCCAAACTTCCACACTTTCTGGCTCACAGGGTAAGCCCTAAGCATCTTGGTGGCTCTCATCTGAGCTTGCACTGGAGTGCAAGTTCCAGCATTGATGATCCAAGACCTGGAGTGTAAAAAGTGCAGGACAAAGGAGAATAATAACTATTCTTGATCAGTTTGCTGTGCTCCTGTTAATATTGCCCACGATTCCATTAGCATTTTGCTAACAAGGCATAAAACCAGTTCACTTTGTCTTTCTGACTATCAGAACCATAGGTCCTCTGTACCAAAGTCACTTCCTGGCAAGCCAGACCCAAGCTGAATGGGGTGCAAGGGGCTTGGCCTTCCTATCTGCAAAAATTTGCATTTATCCTTGCTGAATTTCATAAGATTCATATTGATGCATTCCTCCAGTGTATGTTTGGTCCCTCCTATGCTTAGGTCCCTACTCTTGAGTATGTTGACTGTTACATCCTCAAGATCACTATCAAGATTTTTTTCCTTACTAGATAAATCACCAGATAAGAATATTTTTCTTATGCATCTGCAACTGCTCTTTGTCAGGAGTAGTAAAAAAGACACAAAATCTCCACAAATCAAAGGATGGTTTAGGGTGTTTTTTTGCCCCCAGCTCAGTAAACTGTAATTGGAAAGAAACAGTCCCAAGCAAAACACCAAACTTTTCAACACCTACGGTTCACAACTGCTAGATATGTTCGCCCAAGACTACTTTCCTGGCTTATGACCATGCCTTAGATTTTATCTTCAAATAAAGTTTAAATATCTTTTTCATGTCACTTTCTTCAAGTCTTTTTCCATCACATTTTTTTCCATATCAAAGCACTTCAATTCCTGAGAAATTTTCAACAATCACATCCCTTTTCCATAGTCATATTTGGAAACCTCTGCTTAATCTTTACATTAGTTTTCATTCGTCTTTCATGCTCTACTTCTTTAGAGGCACAAATCCACTGTTCTATCCCCTTATTGTATTTCAAAGAAATCTGACTCACAGAGCCCAACAGTCATGGAAATATCCTCCCCAGTTATTGATTTCATTCATAATATTATCACAATAGACTTTTATAAAATCCATACAAACGTTGATTGCTTTTCCTCTTTTCTTTGGTAATGAAGTTATTTTCTTTCCTGTAGGCTTACTTTATAACACTTGTATGAACATTTTCCTTATACCTCTTTTATGTAAAGTAGAGAAATATTAATCTTTATTATGCTTTGTCACAGAGGTCTATAAAGCTTGAAGTTCTGCACGTCTGCAATCAAACTGTAAGGTTTCCATTTGTATTTACATTGAAAGGAAACCATCTTTTTCTTCCTTTTGACTTCATCTCGAAGTCGAGAGAAGCAATGTGACAGTAAAACAGCACTAGAAAAAGTTTCAAAGTAGCTTCATATTTTTGTGGCAGCACTCTGGATTCAGTCAGCTCTGTACACATAGGTGGAGACAGACCACATTCTTATAGACTGCATTCAACAGATGATAACTTAGAGGAAATGGGCACAATGGTTATGTACTAAAACTCAACATTTACCAAATCAACATTTCTCATGTGTGAGTGTGTATGCATATTCATGGCTACATAGTAAACAAATATTGGGAGTTTGCCATGTTTGCAATCATTCATGCACTATCAGAAAAAAAGAACAAAACAGAAGAGAACTGAAATCAATGGAAAATTTGAAACACCACAAGTACACAAGAAAGTGACTGAAACATGCATTCCTTAACAATACATAACTAAGATTTGTATATGGAAATGTTGTTTGATATTAAATGGCTGAATGCCAATTTCCAGTTTTCTATACCACCATTTCAGAGAAGAAATTAGTGTTCCACATTAAACTTTTTACAGATTAATTACTGCCTAAGACATGAGTAAAAATGTTATTTAACTCCCATGTTACATCTGTATTTTATAGTAATCCAATTACTCTGCTAAACTGATGTCAAATCAAAGTGGTCAACAGAAAATACCACTACAGCAAACTGAGTAGGAGTTAACGAGTCATGTAGGTCAACAAAATCAACTACTAACTTCTGAATTAAATAGATGCTTTTTAATGTGTTCTTCTAAGACAAGACTCCAAATGTCATAGGTTTGGAGGTCCTGCATGTATTTGTGGGACAAATCATGACAGGACAAGTGAAAATGTTTTAGGCTAGATGAGAAAGTAGCTGCACATGTGAGGCGCCCCATCCACGAAAGGTAAGATTGCAAGAAAGAACAATTGTTTGCACTCCAGCTGTGAAATCAATTTCATTGGCTGGAAAATTAGCTTGATAGCAGGAAAACACCAACTTTAAGCACCATGAAATGTTAAGAATAAAGAGATGTTAAAATCTCCTCTATTGCAAAACATAATGGAGACAGACTGAGAGATTTGGGGTTGTTCAGTCTGGAGAGGAGAAAGCTCCAAGGAGACCTTATTGTGACCTTCTAATATCTTAAGGGAGGCTACAAGAAAGCTGATGAAGGACTTTATAGTATGTGAGGTAATGATAGGACTAGGGGGAATGGAGCTAAACTACAAGTAGGTAGATTCAGATTGGATGTTAGGAAGAAATTCTTCACAGTGAGGGTGGTGAGACACTGGAACAGGTTCCCCAGGGAGGTGGTGGAAACCTCATCCCTGGAGGTTTTTAAGGCCAGGCTGGATGGGGCTCTGAGCAATCTGATCTAGTGTAAGGTGTCCCTGCCCATGGCAGGGAAGTTGGAGCTGGATGATCCTTGAGGTCTCTTCCAGCCCTGACAATTCTGTGATTCTATGAAATTTTCCAGAACTAAGTTAGACAAATATCTGTTAGAAATGAACTTGCTGTATTGATCCTGCTTCAGCCCTAGAGAGGAGGTCAGCTGGGTTTGCTTTCCATCCTGTAGGTTAAGGACTCCAAGATTAATTAAAAACAAAAAAAAGGCAAAAAAAAAAAAAGAATTGAAGGTGAACCCCCTGCCCCCTGAACATTTCTATTTTCCTTAGTGGATGTTTCTTAATGTTTGGATTATTTATTTGTTTGTTTAAAATGAGCAGTGCATGGCCCTTACAGGCTGATTTCTTTCCTCACTATATTAACCCTGAATAATCTGAACTTTATATTTTAGAGAGATGGGGAAATCACTTACCATATCCTATGAAAGCTGCCATTCTCCCCCTGCTCTGAACACTACAACTCTCTCATCATAGAAATCAACCAAAAGCCCTCAATGCACAGTCACAACCCATTAACAGCAAAGTAAAACAATCTGTTATATTGTAAGCAAGTAAAATATTTCTGATAGTGCATACTTTACCAGTTATGTCATGCTGTTTGAATGACTCACTGTAGATTTGATACTGATTAGGACAATGTTTCTTCAGCCATTTGCAGACATCCTGCTGGGTCCATAACGCCACAGGCTTGGTCAGCTTTACAGTCCCAGCCTAGAATAAAGAACAAAAATTATGTTTAGTTTGCACAGGAGTTTCTGAAATATTTATCTGTGATGTCCATATGAGATATTGAAATAATAAATGCAAGATAGGAGCTGTTTTGACCAGCAGATACCAAATAATCTCTAGCACATTACACAAGAACCAGGAATCCCACACAGGGGCAAGTTTTTAACATTATGTTACATTGCATACACATTCCTTGCAATACAGAAACATACTGCACCATGTCTCTCTTGAAGAACAGTTTAAAGAGTGACCAACACTGACTGCACTTGAAGGGAAACAATTGCACCCTCTGAAGCCTTCCAGATGATGGCTGGACTTGATCTCAAAGGTCTTTTCCAACATAAACACTTCTACAGTTCTATGATTCTAGTAAGAATCTTGGATAGGTACTTTTATCAACAAGAAATAGTTAACACTGGACACTGCTGAGGTAAGTGGGTGTGAACACCAATACAGCCAATTACTTCATGATTCTATCAAAGAACTGAGTCTATGGAATAAAATCAAAGTATTTTTATTCCTGCACTGTGCACACTGAGCATCTGTCCTCCAGCTCCTTAGTGGTGTGGAAGGTTTTATACACAGATGTGGGGTGAAGGTGAATGTCATCTCAACCGCTCTCTCCATTAGGACCTATGTGTGCTGGTTTGAGTCTAATTGGAATATTCTAATGAGAGAAGTTAGATCACTGGTTGCAAAAGAATAATAAAGTCTATGTCATTCATTGGTTTGTTGAAAGAGATAAAAAGCCAAAGGATAAACTATTTACTCTCTTTTGCCTTCTTCACTCCTGAGCATTGGATCTATTCACTGCTAATTTCTTCCACTAACCACAACTAACATTTCCAGATAACACATGACCTTTGCTGGTTGTTCTTGGTTGTTTTCTATCTGGGAGAGATAGGGAGTGGCTTTGAGCCCCTTCTAGACAGTTTCATTGTCCAAGAGGGAAGTTTGGATTTCTGTTATTATTTCTAATTTGTATAGAATTGCAAATACTTGTAAGTATATAGTGGGTGTATATATATAGCTGTAAATTTAGCTTTGCCATCTGAGCTGGTCTGGTAAATTTCAATACTGGGGAGAAAGTTCCTTAACCCAGTACACCATGGCAGATTCCTTTGGTATTGCCAGGCAGGGTTTATTCCAGCATTCACACAGATGTACTTTGTCAGACCAAACTTCTCAAAGTTGCTTTGATATTTTTCATTACTAGCAGCCCAAAGGACCAAAGCAGTTTTGAGCTAGTGCTTCACTTGTCCTATGAAGTCCACAAAGTTCATTGTGCAAACATATTAAGTTAGGTCCAAGGAAAATGGTAGAGCTAAAGTTTCAATGGACAAACCTATCTTTACTTTCTTGTGCCACATTTGCTTTATTTCTTTTTCATTGCCTGGGCAGAATTGAAACACAGCAGGAAAATCACAACTGAACACATAATGCACATCCCTCAGCTCAGCTTGCTTAAAAACACACCCACCAGAAACACTAATTCTATTTCAAGCACATGAAGAGGCACCATCCACATTTAGAGGTACCACCATAATGCATAAAACCACTCCAAATGATTCTCATGATCAGGCCAGAAGCCTGGCTGATAGACTTGGCATCCACAGAAAAAGAAACTTTCAGAGGTGTTGACAGTGTACAATAACCAGGACAGCACTTCCTCTACCAGTGGTCCTTTCTGAGAAGCATGTCAGTCTTCTGCACATACAGAAACCTGCTCTGGACTCTGCAGAGGTAGAGCAAGTGCCCTGAAACTGTTACTCATGCAACTAGGAAGATCCAAGTTTCTTCTTTGAATTTTTAGGCTACTTGTTACTGCTATTTGAGTCAAAGGAGAAACTGAATTACAATAAAGACCCCAATATCAAGGGCATGGAGTCAGTCATCAGCAAGTTTGCAGATGACACTAAGCTGGGGGCAGATGTGACTGGGTTGGAGGGCAGAAGGGCTCTGCAGCGGGACCTTGACCGCCTGGACAGATGGGCAGAGTCCAATGGGATGAGGTTCAATAGCTCCAAGTGCAGGGTGCTGCACTTTGGCCACAACAACCCCATGCAGAGATACAGGCTGGGGTCGGAGTGGCTGGAGAGCAGCCAGACAGAGAGGGATCTGGGGGTGCTGATTGATACCCGCCTGAACATGAGCCAGCAGTGTGCCCAGGTGGCCAAGAGAGCCAGTGGCATCCTGGCCTGCATTAGGAATGGTGTGGTCAGCAGGAGCAGGGAGGTCATTCTGCCCCTGTACTCTGCACTGGTTAGACCACACCTTGAGTACTGTGTTCAGTTCTGGGCCCCCCAGTTTAGGAGGGACATGGAGATGCTTGAGCGTGTCCAGAGAAGGGCAACGAGGCTGGTGAGAGGCCTTGAGCACAGCCCTACGAGGAGAGGCTGAGGGAGCTGGGATTGTTTAGCCTGGAGAAGAGGAGGCTCAGGGGTGACCTTATTGCTGTCTACAACTACCTGAAGGGTGGTTGTGGCCAGGAGGAGGTTGCTCTCTTCTCTCAGGTGGCCAGCACCAGAACAAGAGGACACAGCCTCAGGCTGCGCCAGGGGAGATTTAGGCTCGAGGTGAGGAGAAAGTTCTTCACTGAGAGAGTCATTGGACACTGGAATGGGCTGCCCGGGGAGGTGGTGGAGTCACCGTCCCTGGGGCTGTTCAAGGCAGGATTGGACGTGGCACTTGGTGCCATGGTCTAGCCTTGAGCTCTGTGGTAAAGAGTTGGACTTGATGATCTGTGAGGTCTCTTCCAATCCTAATAATACTGTGATACTGTATCAGTTATCTCATCTTTATTACATGCATATCTAAATGTGTGTCCTTCACAAAAAAAGTAAAAATAGCCATATAATACAAGAATTCTCTTTGATTCCATAGAAATCCCTAAACAACAGGATCAAGACCTCTGTGTTTATCTTTACATGAGCTACTACCTAAATTTAAAGATATTTCTTGAGCATTGGAAAGTTTGAATCATAGAATCAAACAGGTTGGAAGAGACCTTCAAGACTAGAAAGGTCTGTAAGCCCTTGAAAAACAACTTGTTAATGTTTTTTCTTATATATCATAAACCCACTTAAGTTACAAATGTTTTTATACAAGCATGTACAGCTATCTATAGATTTACAAGCCATTTATTCCTAGCTGATAGTACATGAGTAGTGCTAACGTTTAACTTAGAGCTTGCTCTTTTAAGTTCAACAACTATTCTCTTAAAAGGTTTTAAGCACCATCATGTTAAGTATCTGAAGAACAAGTTTATCAGCAATTATAGTACAAATTTAACACTTCATTCTGTAGCTGTTCTGCTAGGCAATACACAGAAAACTGCACAGCAAACACCTATGCTGACCTTTTACTGTCCAATATTCAGAAACATGACGGAAATGTTTGATTTCAAATTTACAGCTGCAGCCCAAAGAGAACATTTTTACACTGACACCATCAAGCATTATGTTTAACTTTCTAATTCATAAAGACTTGATGCTTAGAGTAATTAATACGGGGGGTTAAAAGTTGCAGTTATAAAAAGTATATTGTTGTCACTTCCATTTTTAGAACACAATATCCAAAATAAGTCTCCAACCAGATGCTTGAAATGAAAGGCTGATAAAAAAATATGGTTCCCTCCTACAAACGTTGTTAATTTCATCTCTGCTTTAATGCTGGATCTTATACTGAAAAAAAATTCCATTTAGCCAAGAAAAATTACCCTTACCATAACCATGCTGACCAAATGAATCCCTTGCTACTATTGACATAGAATCATAGAATCAACCAGGCTGGAAGAGACTTCCAAGATCAGCCAGTCCAACCTAGCACCCAGCCCTAGCCAGTCCACTATACCATGGCACTAAGTGCCTCTTCCAGTCTTTTCTTGAACACTTCCACTGATGGTGACTCCACCACCTCCCTGGGCAGCCCATTCCAATGCCAATCACTCTCTCTGTGAAGAACTTCCTCCTAACATCCAGCCTATACTTCCCCCAGCACACCTTGAGACTGTGTCCCCTTGTTCTGTTGCTGCTTGCCTGGCAGAAGAGACCAACCCCCACCTGGCTACAGCCTCCCTTCAGGTAGTTGTAGACAGCAATGAGGTCATCCCTGAGCTTCCTCTTCTCCAGGCTAAACAACCCCAGCTCCCTCAAATTACATTCTATATAGAATATAGGAAACATATCATGTTTTACCTTATTTCTATTTACCAGCTCAGACTAAACTGATTAAAATATTTTATTTTTAAAAATTTTGGTCCAGTTCTTCAACTCATTTTCCTGACAAACTCATTCTAAAAATCACTCTTTGCTGGCAATGCTTTAATAGTTTTAATGCTGCCAAAGACTAAGCCAACTCACATGCCAGATATGGATCTAACAGGAATAAAAGTCTTCAGTATTCTGATCTTTTCTTGTATATTTGAAGGAAAACCTGTTTCTTCAGGATTTGATGTCAAACTCTCTTTTCTGAATTACCTAATTGCAGTTTTTGTCTCTCTCAAACTACAAAAATTACTCCCAAGGAAAAAAAAAACTAGCATGTTTAATATATGATACAATTTCATGCTCTCTTTGTTCCATGGTGTGGAGAAAACAGTCTTTAAAACCACCACCTCAAGAAGAAATAAAGCTTGCATCCTGCACACTACTACAGAGTGTGTATCAGTGTTCAGAAGAGCATTAGCAACCAAGCCCTGCTCCTCTGAAGCAATGACATACAAGTTATCTCTTCAGCCTTCCAGGTGCAGTTTACCAAGCCTGCCAATTTTGAAGGTCAATTTATTCACCAGCACTGCTTTTTCTTCATTTGTTGCATTTTAGTTCAGAAAAGAAAGAAAAGCTTCTGTATTCTTGAGCCACAGAGGATTCAATCTCATTAAAACTACTTTATATACTATGAGCCAAGTTATTGAAAGAGCTTCTCCAGACCAAATATTTTGTGCATTTACAAATGTGTTCAGCTTACAAAATTCAGGGATTGTGGAGATCAGGATCCTTAATCAAACAGGGTTGCAGGTCTGCTGGAAAAAGGCTGCCTGATACCGTTTGTAACATCCAATTTGCCAGCATACTGATCCTGACATATAAGCAGTCAATGCATATTTGCATTCAAACATATCCACAAAGTCAGATCCTACAGTTTCTGCCAAAAAAAAAAGGCCTGTATGGAACAGAAATGGATAAAGAGGGGTGCTCAAAATATTAAGGCATATTCTGCTCCAACACACATTAGGAGAGACTCTGTTCTGGGCTTTATAAGTTAACCAGAAAAAGACAAAGCAAGACCATTTTTGTTATAGCTCTGTTGGTGAAGGTAGGGCTGTAAGCAGAAGGAGCATCATTTTTTAGACCAGCGGTGTATAGCTCTGCCAGCTCTGTCTGAGACATGAAGAAATCTTCATAGAGAGCAGGGATGGCATACAACTGCTCAGTGCTGAACTATTATGTTAACCCTCCTCGGCAGAAAAGTGGCTGATAGTTGAGGAGAGGTACCAGAAAACCAAAGCAAAGAAATCATAAAGGTCACTGACACCTAGAAGAGACAGAAAGAGTGAGATGGATGTCTGTCACTCCTACAATAATGCATTCAGGTAAGATAGGAAACATTAAAAGGTGTCAAAAAACAACTGATGAGTCTGTGATCAGGGAGAGAGATTGGGAGGAAAGAAATGGGATCATTTCATGTTTGAAGTTTAGAGGGAAGCATTTCTTAAATCAAAACATGTCTCCTCCAAGCAAACTACAAAGGGCCAGTGAGAGATTTTAACATTAGAAAAATAAAATTTTACATGTATCTGATATAGATACATATGGCAGAGAAACTGAACTACACAGCTTCAAAAACTTAACTTATTGTCGAATCTTTCAGACTGCTCTGAACATCTTCGTTGTTTGTAACAAGAAGCAGCAGGATCAGCAATGGCCAGTAAGAACTTCAAAAGCAAGGTGGGGGTTGGTCTCTTCTCCCAGGCAACCAGCAACAGAACAAGGGGACACAGTCTCAAGTTGTGCCAGGGGAGGTATAGGCTGGGTGTTAGAGGAAGCTGTCCAGAGAGAGAGTGGTTGGCATTGGAATGGGCTGCCCAGGGAGGTGGTGGAGTCACCGTGCCTGAAGGTGTTCAAGCAAAGCCATGGTCTAATTGATTGGCTAGGGCAGGATGCTAGGTTGGACTGGATGATCTTGGAGGTCTCTTCCAACCTGGCTGATTCTATGATTCTGTGATTATTTTTTAAACATGCTTGGGCTCTATTTCTAAAATGGAGACAGTGAGAATCTTTTTCATAGACCTTAAATTACTTCTCCGGCATTAAACTGACTATACAGAACTCAGAATCTATAACTAACATAAAAGTCAGTTTCAGTTCTGTAAAGAACAGAAGAAATGAGCCAGGCTTGTGAATGTGTTTTCATATGATGTCTTAAAATATTGAAGACTCTGAAGAGGACATATTTTGGTTTAGAAATAGAATTTCTCAGACAGATAGTTATACTTAAAGATTTTTGCAGTCAAGACTGTAGAAAATTACAGTAATAAGAAGACACTCCATAAAGACACCCAAAAAAAATCCATTGTGTTGGGTTCTCATCTGTGATACAATTTTAATATTAAGAAGAGGTGAAAACAACAAGCCAGAGGAAATGTGCTTGTTAAACACAAGCAAACAAAAAAGCAAACTAGAACAACAAAAAAACCCCACACCACCAAAACAACCCAAAAACTCCACCAAAAAAGAACTCAAGAAAAATACTGTCAAATACTTTCTCTGAGAACTGAGTATTTAAAACTTTAATTGGATTAGAAATCCCAGTAATATTCTAATTTACTAATAAGGAACTGTGGGGAAAAAAAATCAGTATGGCAAATAACTAGAAAAAATCACTGTATTTTTTTAAAAGCAACTTTTAAAGGGCAGCTTTGCACCAACTTTGGTTTAGCCAGGACATAAATCTTAATGTCACCCAGGAAGAATTAAAACAGAGACACTGCAGCCACTATTGGGCAAGTCATACAGATATGCCACACCATGGCCACTTTGAATGAAAAACATAGAGATGTGGGAGACCTACAAAGACTCTCAAACTGTGCTGCCAGCATGGTCAGCTAGTGACTTGCATTCCTGAGTTGCAAACTTGTCTCACATTTGCAGCCTCTAACTTATATGGCAAGATGGAAAATGCAACTGGTAGGCTCAGCTGGTGGCAGAGAGTCACAGAACAATCCCACATGCAAGACTTGGAGGATGTGCAACTTCTAGGGTGCTCACATCTATTAACACAGCCTGATGCTCAAACCTTGCTGCTGGAAGTGACAGACAGCCAACATTTCAGCCCTTCTCTTATTAGTCTCCACATGCTGTACTGCACATAGTGCCTCCTTCCTTGGTCCAGGCCACTGGACATCCAGGTCCACACACAAGGACATGGACCTGATGGAGAGGGTCCAGAGAAGGATCACGAAAATGATCAGAGCGCTGGAGCACCTCTCCTATGAAAACAGCCTGAGAGAGTTGGGGTTGTTCAGCCTAGAGAAGGCTCCAGGGAGATGTTATAGCAGCCTTCCAGTTCCCAAAAAGGCCTACAAGAAAGCTGGGAAGGGACTATTTACAAAGGCATGCAGCACTAGGGCAAGGGGCAATGGTTTTAAACTAGAGAAGAGTAGATTTAGGCTGGACACTAGAAGATGTTCTTTACTCTGAGGGTAGTGGAACACTGGAACAGGTTTCCCAGGGAGGTGCTGGAGATATTTAAGGTCAGGCTTGATGGGGTTTTGAGCAACCTGATTAGTTTGGGATGTCCCTGCTTAGTGCAGGGTGGTTGGACTAGATGGCCTCTAGAGGTCCCTTCCAGTCCAGTGCATTCTGTGATTCTGTATAGGATCGAGCACACACAAGAGGGAGGTATTTTCTACCACCGGTCAGCAGAAGGATCAAAGCAGAACTATAATAGCTACCTTCTGGTTCACCAAAGTCCACATTCTCAGAATACACTGGGATTTTCAAGAGAAGCAACTCAGTGCTGCCAGGTCAGCATGTCTCACAGGAGTGCAAATGAAGTCTAGACAAGGTATCTGAGGCCCCAGGAGAACCTGGAGTCCAATGAGACACACAAACTGAAAGATCACTGCCTCTCAATCCAGCCACTGCATATGGGGACAGTGCTCTGACACCACAGGGGAGAGAGAACAGAGCTGCAGAAGGAGATAAGGAGACTTTCAGATTGGAGACTGCCAGGGAAGCTATGGAAGATGCAAGAGAAGTGGAAAAGGTCCTGTGAAGCAGATTTACTGTTCCCAACCTCCTACATTCTGGAGGAATAGGAGAGGAAAAAATGCTACTTCTATAAAGGCCTCCTTCCTATATTATCAGCAGGAGTCCAAAGCCTCCTGTCTCTCTCACGCTGTTTTCACCTTTTCACAACCCCCAGGGACCAAGTCAGGCACTGGGTTCTTTCACTTGCCTCCAGTGGAGTGCTGTAAATTGCTCTCCTTACCGAGAGACTGCTCTGGCTGTCCTAAAGTCATCTCTGCAAAAGAAACTTCTACCCCAGGGTCCCAAATCAGTACAGCACTATCACTTCTTCAAAGACCAATGAAGAAATAGGGACGTTTTACCTGGCGTCCCAGGAGCACTGGGACTGACCCCATCATGTACCTTCTGTATTGCTGCAACAAGCTTAGGTGCCGTACAGACAGACTTCAAAAGTGAGGGAAAGGAAACAAAATGAGACTGATCTAGAAAACAAAAAGTTCTTAGAAGGAGTTAACTCTCTCTTAAGACTGTCCTAAGTAGAACCATCAACACGAAAGGATAACGTTATCAAAAAAAATCACAGAGGATTATTGAAGACAGTATGGAAACAACAAGCAAAGCTGAACAAGGTGACACATTTCCCACGAGGGTGCTCTCAATGAGATACAACACTCTGAAAGCAAGAATCATGACTGGCAGATGCCAGTATTGACATAAATGGCAGTGGCACTATCAACAAACTGTGAAGAAGCGATGTGTCAGGATGAGAAAGGAGAAGACAGAGCACTCCTCAGCATTGTCAAGAAGCTTGTCTGACATCATTTTAATTGCTTTCAAAAATTCTGAAAGCCACAGCTGGGACAGACAGGCCAACAACGTCTGAAATGAAAGCACGAGTAGGAGCAGGAGCACAATCAATTTTAGGCTTTGACAGCCAAATCCAAATCAGAGTGTAATGTTTTAAAATTCACTTCATCTAAAACACTTGCATTTTTAATCCTGTCAAACTAAAGATCCATTTCAGTCAGTGCAGAAGATTCCTTCCAGTCTAGAAATTGAATATTTACTTTTGGATATTTGCAGAGAAAACACAGAGGGAGAGTTGCTCTGTCAGGGTGAGAGTTCCTACTCCACAAGCTATGTCCACTGTTTGGTAATTTGTCATTGATGTGGCTTCTCTAACTGAGACAATTCAAATCTGTCCAGGTCTGGGCTCCAACCATCTATAAGTCTCCACAAGTCAATACAAATCCTCCTGCTTTTACAAACAGAAATCTTTGAATCCTGCAGAGATCTGGAGAATGGACAGTTTCTGTTCAGAGAGCAAGTGCTCTAACAGCATGCCTTGTGCAGCTATGAAGGCAAAATGTTCTTCCTTGAACTTCTCGAGTCTGCTTGTTACCACTACTGAGTTGAAAAGAAAAGATAATTAATATCAATTAACACCTTTGTATGGACAGTGACTTGAAACAAGTAATTAAGGAAACTTGCACTTAATAATCCACTACAGCAAGAAAAAAAAATTGGGACATTCATCTTTGCCATGGTGCACATAAACTTGCAGATTAATTAACCCTTTATCCCTTTTTTTAAGGACTAAGAATCACACCCACTCTGAAGAGATTTATGTATGAATCTTCATCACAGAATACTCCATTCAGACTGACAGCAGGCACAAAGAGTGCTTCATCTTGGTGAAGGCTCTAAGTTCAGAAAAGCAAACAGGAACATTTAGTAAGACAGTGATGAAATGTAGCTCAAGTCCAAACTACTGCCCAACATTGCCATGATTTACTTGATTAATGTTGGGCAATAGGTTGGACTTGATGATCTTGATGGTCTTTTCCAACCTGATTGATCCTGTGATTCTGTTTCCAAGTTTGTCTTGAACTCAGAAATGCTGTCAGAGCAGCTGAACTTCCACTTTTGAGGCACTACAGATATTTGTTAAAAAATATTTTCTCCATGTCTAATTAAAATAAATATATAATAAAAAGCCCCAAAACCAAACAACTCCACAGAGCATCAAGGCTGGTGAAGGGCCTGGAACACAAACCCTATGAGGAGAGGTTGAGGGAGCTGGGGATGTTTAGCCTGGAGAAGAGGAGGCTCAGGGGTGACCTCATTGCTGTCTACAACTACCTGAAGGGAGGCTGTAGCCAGGTGGGAGTTGGTCTCTTCTGCCAGGCAAGCAGCAACAGAACAAGGGGACACAGTCTCAAGTTGTGCCAGGGTAGGTATAGGCTGGGTGTTAGGAGGAAGTTGTTGCCAGAGAGAGTGATTGACATTAGAATGGGCTGCCCAGGGAGGTGATGGAGTCACCATTCCTGGAGGTGTTCAAGAAAAGACTGGAAGAGGCACTTAGTGCCATGGTCTAGTGGACTGGCTAGGGCTGGGTGCTAGGTTGGACTGGATGATCATGGAGTTCTCTTCCAACCTGGTTGATTCTATGATTCTATGGTTACTACCCAGTATTATATACTCAGCAATTACAAAGGAGTCTCCATTCCCACTTTTCCTGTTTGTTTGGTTGGTGGTTTTTGTTTTTCAAACCAATCACAGCACGTCTGCAAGTTGCATCTTTGGCAGTTATATCTAAATGGAAAATGCTTATGGGAAATTCCATTAAAAAAAACAAAGCAACACCAAAAGAAACAAACAAACAAACAAACAAAAAACCCACCACCACCATAAATTAGGCATATTAATAGGTCCACAGATTTCTTGGAATGTCTGATGTGCATATGCACATACTGAAGAATTTAGCTAAAATACAACCCGTAGCAGCAACAAAAACCACTGGCCAAAGTAGATTGAAAACATGTTCAAATTTCAAAAAGGTATCAATAATAATACATATAATAATAATAATACATAGGTATAATAATAATACACTGAAAGCTCGTTGTTCTTTTAGAATAAACTGCAGGAGATGAGATTCAAAAACCTAAAGATCTGAATGGCAGCACAAAGTTTTGATTTTATGCTTGCAAATTCAGTAAGAAGGGTTAAAGGAAGTTGGTCAGCCTGTTTTGTGGATCATGAGCATGCTTCTGGCTCATAAGCACATACATTTTGTAATGCTTTACCTGCAGTTCTTCAGTCACTTAATTGGATTCTTTCAAAAGGAGCTCAATTACCTACCAGTAGTTAGCATTAAGAATCACAGAACAGGCTACCTTGAAATGAGAAGACCTAGACAGCACCATGACTGTTTCAAATGTACCTGATTCACATCCAGATCATCCTTACTAACATAGATATAAACTTAACAATTATATGACGTGGCTACACAGTGGAATGCTCTAAGGCTTACAAAAAAACCCCACTTCTTTACTAGGAATATGATTGTAATACACACAATTTGAAATTAATAAAGAGTAGATTTTGACTGGATGTTAGGAAAAAGTTCTTTACAGTGAAGGTGCTTGAGCACTGGAACAGCTTGCCCAGAGAGATGGTTGAGAACCCATCTCTGGAGATATTCAAGGTGAGGCTCAACAGGGCTGTGGATGTCCTAGATGACCTCTTAGAGGTCTCTTCCAACCCAGGTGATTCTATGAAATAATCTTTATATAAGGGGGGGTGAGGAAAGAGGGGTTGTACAGAGCAGTACACTGGTCTTTTCAGAGACTTCAGGTAACACTAGCAATTTAACTGTACATCTAAAATTCCCAGTCCTTCTTTTTGCAAATTAACTAAATCTTCCCTATGATTCTAAATGTTCAGGATATTCTAATAAAAAGGTTATTCAAATACAGCCTGAGCCTGATCTCCAAAGCATGTTCCCAATGCTGTCAGGGAGGGTTATCTGCTTTTTGGTGGTATGTTGCTTAAAGAAAACCATATCTATGGCGTCATAGTTCTTCTCTCAAGGCAGTGCAACCTTCTCTGGGGGACATGTCATTAACAAATCTGGTAGATATATTTTTGTTGGTGGTGTTCTTAGAATTTAGTGGTGGGGTTACTCTAGTTTGACAAATCTGTCCAACAAAGCCCACACCTCAGCCATTCCATTTCTAATTACAGTATTCTGTCAAGAGTATACTCAACATGACACAGCACAGGGTTTGAGAAGTAGCTGTGTTGTTTTTTTTAATAGCTGCTGGATGTCAAGAGGGGAAGGGTACAGTCCATTTTTTGGTCTTAATGGAATAGTGAAGAATTTCTCTACAAGAAAAGCTCTCAAAGAAACTATTATTCAGCGTTTGCAGGTAATGAGGTTAATTCTGTCACTGGCTCAACAACAGCACACTTGTACATGCAGAACATCAAATATCTTAATCCCTATTAGATAATGACAAGTTGCTTTCTTATAAACTTTACTTCTTTGGAATGAATCACATTTTTGGCACCTTTGTTTCCAGCAGATGTGCCAATTAAGAAGCTGGTACTGTTAAGAAGCAGTATAACCTTTCCATGCCTACTTTCAGTGCTTCTGGGTAGGCTCATTCATATGCAAAAGGGAAGTGCAGCAGCCAAGGCATTTTATACCCCAACAGCAATCAAATTTTTCTAGATATCTTTGCCAGCTGACTCTTAACTATGTTCTCTTGAGTCAAATACATTTTGAGGAGAATAACTTTATAGGCTAGACATGTACATGAGCATGAATAAGTCTCTCAGCATCACCTGATAGGGCAGTTTCTTGCATCCCAGTAAGATATGGCTTCCACTCCCATCAAAGGCAGGATGAAAAGGCAAATATGGGCAGAACATAGAATCAGTCAGGGTTAGAAGGGACCACAAAGATCATCTAGTTCCAAGCCCCCTGCCATGGGCAGGGACACCCCACATAACACCTCCAGGGATGGGGCCTCAACCAGCTCACTGGGCAACCCATTCCAGGCTCTCACCACTCTCATGCTGAACAACTTCCTCCTCACGGCCACTCTGAAACTCCCCACCTCCAGCTTTGCTCCATTCCCCCTAGTCCTGTCACTATCTGATAGCCTAAAAAGTCCCTTCCCAGTCTGTTCTCCAGACTGAACAGTCCCAACTCTTTCAGTCTGTCCTCATAGCTGCAGCCCTCTGATCACCCTCCTGGCCCTTCTCTGGACACACTCCAGCATGTCCACATCCCTCTTGTAATAGGGGCTGCAGAACTGGATTCAGTACTCCAGGAGGGGTCTCAGCAGAGCAGAGTAGAGGGGGAGAATCACCTCCCTCACACTGCTGGCTACTCTTCTCCTGATGCAGCCCAGGCTCTGGTTGGCCTCTGGGCTGCAAGTGCACACTGCTGTCTCATGTTGAGCTTCTCATCCACCAGCACCCCCAAGTCCCTCTCCTCAGGGCTGCTCTCCAGCCACTCACTGCCAGTCAGAAGACAGAGATTAGCCTAGCCACCTGCTAGCCACCTGATCCATGCAACAGCATTGCAATGCCTGTGCAGGTCACCATGGATTTCTTAAACAAGTATCCAGCATACAGATACGCCACTTATTTTTCAAAACAAACAGATTACTTCTGACATCAAAGTAATTTCTTGCTAATTATTTTTTGAAAAGTAGTCATCTTCTTCTCCTCCCCACTCTACTCTGCCCTGGTGAGACCATACCTGGAATACTGTGTTCAGCTTTTGGATCCCAAATACAAGAGAGACAGGGATCTACTGGAGAGAGTCTGAAGAGAGTCCAATGGAGAGTTACAAGGATGACTGTGGGACTTGAACATCTTTCCTATGAGGAAAGACTGAGAGATCTGGGATCATTTAGTCTTGATGGAAGGCAGCTGATGGGTGATCTTAACATCTATAAATATCTGAGGGGTGGGTGTCAAGATGAAGGTGCCAGTCTCTTTTCAGTGGTGCCCAGTGATAGGACAAGAAAAAAGCAGCTACAAGCTGGAACACAGGAAGTTCCACCTCAACACAGGGAGACACTTCTATATGGTGCAGGTGTCAGAGCACTGGAACAGGCTGCCCAGAGAGATTGTGGAGTCTCCTTCTCAAGAGGCTTTCTGTGCAGCCTGTCTTTGGTGATCCTGCTTTGGCAGGGAGGTTGGACTCAATGATCTTTAGAGGTCCCTTCCAACCCCTGACATTCTGTGATGATGTGATTCTGTGATTCTCTCCCTAAGAGAATATGGAAATTCCCTTCTTATTATTCCCATGAAGTCCTATCCTTTTTATCCCCTTTAACAGAGAAAGTAAAAAGCCTCAAACTGAGATTCATGAAGGGCAGCCCTTCTTGGCTAGGAAACACCCTAAGTTAGCCAACAAGAAGGTACAGAAAAAGCCATGGATCACAGGTACCTCATTCACACCAAGGTCAGCCCAGGTCAAAAGGAAACACCTTTTCTGTCTCACAGGAAGTGTCTGTCCTTGTAGGCAACAAAAGAACTTGAAAGCAAAGGAAGGGTCAGAAACTTGTCCTTATTTTAAAAGGAAACAGAAAGATGCTGCAGTAGCATAATTTCTGCTCAAAACCCTGAAGATTTAGAGCTATAAAGAAGACTCAAGGCAGGGAGGTGGGAAAGGAAGCTAGAGATTAATATTGTTGTCATGATCTGAACATATCTCTTAGATGAGGCCATTCATAGGAAAATGGGACTTTCCCAGAAACAACGTGTCAGGCCCCATGGGGAGGCTAAGCAGGGGAAGAATGCCTGTCAAGTGAAAATCTGCATCTTCAGTTCCAGGTACCATTTGTAAATCCAGCCTAAATTGTCCCAGCAACACCTTTCTGGGGAAGGCAGCTGTGAGACGTCACCAGAGAAGTGAAGATAAGAAAATGTTATGCCCATCTCACCTCAAAATAATGAACTCAGGTCATAAACAGAGAGATGTGAAAAAAGGGCTGAAAGTAAGTTAAGCATTGTAAGGAACAATATTCATCTGCTCTAACGTGTTGAGTACATATAATATCTGCATGTTCTGGAGGGAGATCTCAGAAGGCCTATCTAAATCAGTGTGCTGGGAAGACAAACTGCCCCTGAATAAGAATTGGAAATATTTTAATTACATTTCCAAAAGGAACTCAATTCCCTTCCCTTTCTTGGATCACTTACTTGCAGTTTAAGATTAAATTAAAAAATCATACTGATCCTTCCCTTCTTGTCTGCCTTCTCAAGGCCATTCTCAAGATTCCCAGGTCAAATTCTTAAAGCCATAGAGCGGTTTAGGTTGGAAGGGACTTCAAAGATGATCCAGTTCCAACCCCCCACCACAGGGAGGGACACCTCCCATTAGAACAGGTCACTCAAGGCCTCATCCAACCTAGCCTTGAACACCTGGGAAAGAGCATCCACAACCTCCCTGGACAACCTGTTCCAGTGTCTCACCACCCTCACTGGAAAGAACTTCTTCCTAACATCCAGTTTAAGTCTCCACTCTTCCAGTTTAAACCCGTTACTCCTCGCCCCCACTCTTGTTTACAAGGGGGACCTTGTAAATAGTCACTCCCCAGCCTTCCTGTAGGCTCCCTTCAGATACTGGGAGGCTACTGTAAGGTCTCCTTGAAGCCTTCTCTTCTCCAGGCTGAAGGGCTCCAACTCTCATAGCCTGTCCTTGTAGGCTTCTTCTCACAAGCCAAAATTTAACTCTCTGTTAAGCATCTGATGTTCTATACCTAGGTGACTGCATAAAACCACATAACTTTAAGCACCTCAAATTCCCCAACAGGTTTGCTGTGCTGTCTCTTTCCCAGATCAGGGCTTTCATCTCAACAGTAGCTTTTGGCAAGTGATATTTTTCACATGATTAACTTTTTTTCCTCCAGAGGTGGCATGTTTTCTAAATAATAAAAAAATGCAGGGGGAGTCCAAAAATACTTCAGTGGTATTAATGAAAAAGTCTTCACTTTTATGCAGCTTTTTTTATTCATCCAACTACGGATGAAGAAATGACTGCAGGTAAACCTCACAACTGCATTCAGTCATTTAAGTCCTTTCTAAGAAGCATGACATCTTCCAAAAAATCTAATTCCTATCTATTCAGAAACCAGCAGGTACAACTGCAGAGTTGATAAGAAAAACAAAACTTTAGGGCTGCAAACGACTTGCCAAATCTGCTTTGCAGTTTTATGTTAGACCACCTTATCACAGTGTCCTACAGGTCAGTTGCCAAACTGAATTAATCTGCTATACATACTCCAATCCATAGCATTTGTTCAAGGTTATTATGGTGGAAGGGTCTGAATTTGTCCAAAATAACACATGTTCACAAGGAAAATTAGTTGTTGAAAATATTCAGGGATGAAGAATGTTGCAAAGGAACCTAGTCAACACTTTTTTCCCCCCAGTCCCTCAAAAGCCCTCGTTTTTTCATCTCCCAGAGATTAGAATTTAGAGAAATTAACTCCTAAGGAATGTTACTGGAGCTTTTCTATGAAACCGCAGCCAAACGCTGTAAATAGCTGATATAAAGAGCTCCATCTACTGACAGGCAACATTTTGACAGACCCAGACACTTTTACAAGGCACTGCATGGGGCTTGCAGTTAAAAGGGCTTTCGAGGAATTGAGTTTTCTCCTGGACATGTGTAATACTTTTCACATTTTCTTTCTCACCTGCCCTGTCTCTTTTAGGCTATGCAAGCTGTTCTGCTTGTAGCTCATGAGACAGCCAACTCAACCCCAGGTGTATCAGCAGTTCTTGCAGTCAGGGCCCTTCATCTTCCCATTTCTCTTTGCAATTGAAGTTTCCCACATGGAGCAGCTCATCTCTTGTATGTAGCTGCTATACTATCATCTTACAACCATAAACTAACATTCTGTCATCAGCTGTCTGTGAGGACATCCTTCCAAACCCTCTTTAGTCAACAAGAATATTCCATTGAAGTTGACCATTTCTGAACTGTCCCTAGATGAGATACTATACTGAAAGCTTCAAGGTTTACTTCAGGAGACGAAAGATCTTCCTGTGTTCTCTTGGAAGAGATTTCATGGAGGTTTCATCCTTGTTTTTATCTTACTGCAGTTTTATCTCTTTCAATACAGCATTAAAACCTTTTGCTATTTTACTACAGAAAATGATTACCAGTTGCACAGAGGGAAAAAAAATCCAATGCTGTTTCCTGACAGACAAGAAAGTATTATCAGTATCCACAAATGGTTCTGATGTTGTTCTCTTGGCCAATAGAATCAGAAGTAACCTTTAGGAAAGCTGTTTAACATCTTGATCACTACACAGCCAAGGCATCATCCACTGCAGAAATGCACCAAACTATAACAGCACATTGTTTGAAGGTACTTGGTAGCACTACCTCAGCTGCTTGCTGTGTTAAGATTTATGTTACATCATAGTAAGAGATAGATTTTAAAAGAATTAAAATTTATGTTTGGAGAGAATAAAAATAGTAAATTAGAGTAACTTTTCTAACAAACTCATTAAAATTCACTAAAAGACTCCACTAACAAACATAGGAATTATTTGTGGTAAAGAATCTTGAAACTAGTAAAGAAATATTCATGTATAGGTTTTGCTTCATTTCACTGATTAGAATATCAATTATATATCTAAAGCTTATCAGTTATGTTTCATGCATATTCCAAAGCTTCATGAAACTCCTGATACCAGCTTTACTAAGGGAGAGGTTGTAGTAAATCTGTTTATACATGTAGCAGATTAAAAACCCATTAATAAAATTACAAAAGGAACTTACTAATAGGTAGGAAAGGTTCAAATTCTACCTTGGTTTACAGCTCTACTGGCTTGTGTCAGCACTGAAAATTTATTCTTTTAGCATATTTGCATGCAGCAGCAACAGTTTTCTGATTTTACCTCTTCCTCAATTCTAGGATTTATAAATACAATGGGATATTCAGATTCATCCTAGAAATCATTCTTTGCTCAATATTTCATCCTCTGCAGTCAGATTCCCTTTAGCTACACATATTTTGCCTGATCCTCATCCCCCTGCTATTCCTGTAGCCTGTGTTTTCTTTTGATTCTTTGAGCTCAATCATACATTCTAGGCTATGAGACTGATAACTTTACTGTTCCCCATTTTGTTGTCCATGTAATTACAGCACTATGCACAGAGGGCTGCTACATTGCTCTAAAGAAAAAATGTTTGCAGTCTCCTGTTTCACTGTAAGTTCATCCAGTTCTCATCTCTTGCATATTAGGACAAAATGAAGTATTTGGTAAAGCTGGTAGTGTAAAATCAAAATACATTTGTTCGTTAAAGTTACTTACTCTTTCACACTGATACCTTGTGTTCTTCCTCCTAATCTGATGCAGCCTCTCCCTAACTATTTAGACTGCACTTTCACATGCTGCCAGCATGGCAAAGTGATTAGAATAAACCAAATTAACAAGGAAGTGCTGCTAAAGAGGACAGTTCTCAGTAGTTGCTCTTGACCAACTAGTACAAAGTACTCAGTTGCTAATAAGAGTCCAAACAAAGTAATTCAGCTGAATAACAAATTGGGCATCAACTCACTGAAGTCGAAGAACTGAGGAGTCAACTTAATAAAATGAGAGAAAGCATAGGTTGGTGACTGAAATGTGCTGCAGGAAATACACAAATGTGTATAAACTAACATGTGTTACACTAACACTAAATGGGGTGCTCAGTCATGAGCTCAGATCAGATAGGACATACTTGGGACATTTGTACTTCTAATGCATCCTGCCCTCTCTCCAATCGGGTAGAAGTCTTTGTGAGATTCTGAAGGGAATCAGACTTCGCACTAAACAAAACCAAAACCAAAGGGGCAGGGGGTGGAGATGTGAAAACAATCCACCAACCCAGAACCTAATCACAGGGGAAGGATACGAAAGGAAGAGGATTAGCACATAGAAAAAGAGTTAAATAAGAATTCATTGTGCCATGTATAGAGAAAGTAACTTAATGTTCAAGTTAAGTTTTCTTCTGAGCAGATGAGACATTTGTGTTTTCAGAATCACTTGACATTTGCACAAAATATTTTAGAGTACAGCAATATGATGTGGGTTTTTTTCCTCCCCAAATTTCAGGCTTGCTCATGCAGCCTGGCTTCATTCTGCAGTATTCTTTTGCTGATTCCTTTTCAATTGTTCTTGTTTTGGGCTTTTATCAGCATCTGTTTGTCCCCTTGAGCCTGGAAACTAGTGCTGATTAGAGAAAGTCAGTATGGGGGCATTAAAAAAAAAAGGTAATACACTGTTTTCCTCCCAGTACAATACATCCTAATGGACACATACCACTAATTGAATTTCATCTGCATTTGAGAGTTTAATCAACATGCTGAACACTTACCTGATCTGAGCATTTAATTTGGTGTGGTTCTTTTTCCCTCTCCTTCAAAAATGATGCTTGAAAATGAACACCTTCCAGAAGTAAATTATTTCAACAGAGAGTAGGAAACATGAAACAATAGTGATGGAAAATAAAGCTGATAGTTATGAGGAGAAAAAAAAACTTTTCCAAAATAATCTGCTATCAGTTGCTAGGGATAATTAACTATAGTTTGCAAGCCACAAGGTAGCCTTCACTACAGAAATAGAGTAATGAGAGCTTAACAAGCATGAACCCTAAGTAGCACTTCGGATTCTGCTACAGCCAACAAGAAAGGTTTTAAGAAAGCTTAGTACATGAAACAATGCTCTTGGTTTTCCTCATCAACTTCACAACTCACCATCTAATGCTGAAATGTTGACAATTAAGATATTTGCTCTTTAGGACAAACCTGGAAAAAGAACAAGAATTCTGAGCCACTAAAAGAAAAGTACATTTGAGACAAGCCCTATATCTGAAGGAGATCATACAATTGTGACTCTCCATAAAAAAAAAGTTTTTCTATGTAATCAGCAAAGATATTAATTATTTTTAAATAGAACTTCAAAGCTGTACACAAGTTTTACTTTGCTAGAAGGCTCTATTATCAGCATGGGTTTGCTGAAGTTCACTTACATCTACCTTTTCCTAATGAAAACACATCATAAAATCCTTTGCAATGGAAAATGTACTGCTGCGACTGAAAGCAATCAGGCTTGAATGAAGGATGGAATAATAACAGTTCTAAACCCATTAGATGCAGACTCTATTGTCACACTTTTGTTTAAAGCAAGGGAAAAAGGCAAAAAAAGTAGAGGGTGTCTAGGTCAGCAAAGTCATCAGTAGCTGATGGATGCATTTACAGACATTAGAGGAAGAAAGAAAAAAGAGACAGAACATAATACCCACTTCTGAGATTCTCTACATTAAGGATAGAAAAAGGCCTCAAGATATGTACTAACTCTACCTTGCTCAGAGCAGAAGGTTCTCTATTTTTAGATACGCATGTCAAGGACGCATTTAAGCCTAGAAGTGCAGCATTATGCATCATCACAACATAAATTCCTAGACACTGGTGGAATTAGAAATGTTCATTCTACCAAGCACAGCTCCTACCAGTAATAACTACAATCTCCAGAAGAGGAGGTAGGGCAGATAGAAGAACTGATGATCCGGACTACATTAACGATTGCTAGCAGTTGTGTTGTAACCTCTAGGTAGGCATGAAATGCAATGTTTATGTTGCAAGGAATGGCCAAATGAACAGCTTCCTATAACCCAAAACAGTGGCCTTGCTCTCTTGTCCCAACAGCTGAGCCTGCACTCTAGCTGATTCTGCTGTGGCAGCTCTTGAGGTTTCAAGGAGAAGGGTCACATCTCTGAGGTGCTGTGGGACATAAGATGGGCACAGCTGCCTCCTAAAAGCCATGCTGAGCTTCTCCCACTGCACACTCACAGTCAGATTGGTGGGAAGCCCTAAGCAGATCCTGCTGGTTATTCAATCTGTATCGGGCACAAGCGGGCTTTAGTAACACTGCACTATTATGTCCCCTATTTCAGGCAGCAGTTTGCAAAGCAAGATTGAATACATCAGCCTTAACTGGTCATGGCTAACTCTTTTACTTCAGCAAACTCTTTGCTCTTCATAGAGCAAAGGGGGTCGAGATAAAGAGAAAAGATGCAGGCTCTAAGGGTAGCCAGATTACCAGTTTGGCAAGTGAAGACTGAACTGGTAGACAGAAGATGGCTATGGGTCTGTCTGCAGAATCTCATGGGGCTGACAGACTGAAGATGACAGCTGGCTGGTATACTTAGAGAACAGGAAAACATCACAGGTTTGCATGAAAAGAACAAGAGTTCAGAAGCTAAATTAAGTAAATAGCCTGGAACCAGAAGGTAGTCTCTTTTCTCTTCTTAAACTGTGGATTTGTTGAAGGAATTGGACTGACATTCCTTAATCTCTTAAAAGGAAATTCCTTGTGATGTTTGATGCCACTGTCATCAACAGCATTTGTCTCTTCTAAGTGCTAAAGGCCATAGCTACACTTTGACACCTTCCAAATTCAAAGAAACATTCTGTTGTGCAGCTTCCTCCTTCCCTCTGCTCTCACTCTTGAAAACTTATAATACTTCTTTTAGTTTGTCATACCTGGATATCACTCTTAGTTTTGAACTAACCTGTGAAATACCTAGAGTTGTTAATGACAATATAAAAGCTTTCCCTCGACTAGAAGCACTCAAGTATTGGAAGTACTCAAGTACTAGAAGCAATTAAGTACTGGAAGTAGGACACAGGCACTTACAGCCATCCTCAGGCTGTACCAAAGTTTCACATAATGGTATCACAGCCAAAGAAACCCCACACTACTTAGAAATTAGCTGATTAAAAAAAAATCAAAGAGAAAAGGGAAGAATTGCCTCATTAAACACAATATTCTCTTTCCCTTCTGCTTGCCCCACAGCTAATATACAACATCACAGAAAATTCCTGCTTTAACATTTGGGAGCCGTTCCCCTGCTCCCTGCAGTGGCATATCAACTACACAGTAATCTGCAGCTGACTGTGGAACAAAGATGAAACAAAAACATTTCTGACTGAAGTCCACATGCAGAAATTGCTAAAAAGAATGAGTATTTGCAAAGTGTGAAATGAAAGTGTACTTTAAAGTCTCCTTGATTTCAGAGGTTATTACCATTGGCATTTTTGCAGTTCTTAGAGGCCCTAAATGAGACAAGATATCACTTAGAGTGAAATGTCATGCACACCCTAATCTCCATTCACTAAATACTTCCAATGAAAATCAGAGGCATGACACAAGCAAAGCACCAGCAGAGGCCTTCGCCACGACTCACCACAGAAAACAGCTGGAGGATGTGTCCCATGGAGAGGAATAGGAACAGGCAGCAATCCTGCTGCTGCATTTATTATTCTCAGGCAGCCTGACCAAGCAAATATTTTTTGTTTTCACTGACACACTGCAAATCTTTTAGACAATCAATTTTACACACATATACATGCAAAAGACAAAATTTTAGTGGCAGATGTACTCCATTTTTTTTAAAGAAACAGCAGTTTTACCTGATCCTAATTATCATTATTCTTCCACAGTTCAAAAAATTGAGCCTAGAAAGCTCACTTCTGTGGAAAGGCTCTAAAGTTGATGACCAATTAAAAGGGGGAAAACCAAAACACACATACTCCAATCATTTTCTTTTAATCCAAACCCATTAATTATCATTTCAACATCAAACATAGAGGCCGGCTAGCTAGGAGGGCAGAGGACAGAACTGAGTTTGAGATCTGAATACCCAAAGTGTCAGTGTAGCCCCCAGAGAATAGATTTAGCTGAGTAGTGCTACTTCAGATGGAGTTGTGATCCCTCTCTATACTCCTCTACCAAATGTAATAGTTTAGATACCCAGCTTACACACAGACAATTCAAGCTGACTTCATCAGCAAGCTCAATTCCACCCACAGTCATCGAGGAGAAGACAGATTCCACTCTGCCCCAGGCCACCCTTTTCCAGACTCTCCTAATGAAATTCCTTCCTTCCTTAGTGCACCTCTGCACTGAAGGAAAGCTTGACAGGTTGATAACACCTTCAGATATTATCAAGGCTATTACAGTCCCACACCCCTTTTGTGATTGTGACATATTTCACACTCAGTGCTCAGCAATTATGTTGTTTTTCAAAATGGAAAATAAAAAAGTTCCCACTTGTAGAAAGAAAGGTGGACTACAGCAACTGCTAATCAGCTTTGTCAGAAGAGTCCAGCATGCACATGTGGCAGATTAATGAAATTATTGTTATTACTCAGATGAGACACACTATTTGCAGAACTTGCAGTGGAGCATTAAACTGCTTTCCCATTTTAAATGCTAAATTGGTTCTATAATACACTTTGTAATCCCTCTAATCACCATGCTATTATTTTCTTTATTGGGCAATTCTGTACTTTTCCTTCCCCATCAAGGCAGCTGTGTCATTAAAATAGTACTTTATTTTTGAAGCAATCTCTATGAAGTCACTTCAAAGTGAAAGCTGAGGGTTTGGATGGCTTTGTGGAGCAGCTTCACAAGGAGGCAAGCAGCAGAGCTGGCATGGTAAGAACATTAAGCAGCCACAAGCTGTACAGAATTGCTTTTTCCTTTAAAAGTTGTTCTGTCTTTTTATCTGTATTTCTTTTTCCCTGAAGAGAAGAAGTTAAATAATATATCTGTGTCTACACTGTCTATAGCATTAGACATCACATTTTGTTCTAGAGTACTGCCACAGCTTTTTACTGCTACGTTTGCTAATACCTGCTGCAATTGCTGCTCCTTTTCACGCTAATGTAGTAGGAAAAAGCACAGATTTCACATTGGTAGCTTTCACAGGACAACAGGAGTCAGATCAGACTATGCTTCGCTCCGTATGCTACCTCAGCTGCCTCTCTGTAACCATCTGCTCCCGCCTGCCCTGTATGAGGACTGCACTCGCTCCTTGCAACAGAAGCCAACACTTTGCTGTGCATTTGTGCAGCCTCTAACCCACCACAGCGTCACAGTCTGCACCATTTGCCATGGGCCATCCTTCACATGCATGCTCTGTGTGCATATATCCACTGAAAATGTTTTCAATGTTGATTGGTTTTTTTTGGTCAAAGTCCAATTGTAAAAAGCCTGACAGAAAATTTATCTTCCTGTTACCACCTGATGGGCTGAAGTCATAGATAGCTCATGCTCATCCAGATTTATTTAATAAAGGATCCTTTTAAATAGTTTGAAAGATCAATGAATACTGATCTTTGTGAGTAAACTTCATCAGTTCTATTTATACTCATCTGAAGAGTATTACTCTGAGCTAATTATTCTGACTTCTTTGGGGAGAAAGAAGATAAGCAATAAACAAATGATCCCATCTTGTGATGAGATGTGAAAGAAATTAATAAGGTCCTTTGCAAATACCCTTCTTTTCCCTTCACTGTCCTAAGCAGAGCACAGCTAACTCCGGCAAGATCTCCCACTCAGACACGTCTGCTGTCGGGGCAGATGATATTTCAGAATCCTCAGGCATACAGCCAGGGCTAACAGGACGAACAGGAGAAGCCAGATCTTTTATGCTAAATGTAGAAACCTAGCTGCAAAAATGTGGGCCTCCATATTACGCTATTTATTACAAGAATGGGTGATTTAGCAATGGGGAAAATGTACTACAGCAGGAATACACTTGGATTGTCAATCAGCATTTGTTGTCCTGGGATAAGACAGCTTACAGGATCCCAGAAGTTAGAGATGCTTCTAATTTTCCTGGCTCATGACAGTGTAAATTTTGAACCAAGCAGCTACATTCTGCACTAGAGGTAGAGATATTCCAGCACTTCATTCATACCAGCAAAACCCCAGAGTGATAAATAAAACACCAGCTTCAGCTGCTGGAAATGTGCAGGGTCACTCAAAGCTCCTGTTTTGATGCTCAGGATAGGATTTTTTTACCGCATAGTTCTGAAGCTTCAAACTTCAGCCAGAGGTTAGGATCATGAATGACAGGCTGAGAGAGGAATACATCAAGTATTTCAGCTCCAAATTTAGACATGTGAAAGCAAAAAAATGTGCATGCTTCTAACTATGCAACCCATGACAAAAAAAGTCAGCTGAAAACGAAGATATAAACAAGCACACCAATTACTGGGTATTACTAGCAATCACAGAATGGAGACATCAGAAAGACACACTGACCTGAAGAGTAATTATTGCAGCTACCTGACACTGAGAGTTACTAAGTATTTTTGTATCTATTTCAGATAAGCTATATACTCAGATTCTGTATATATTTCTATTAGTCATATAAAAGAAGGGGAAGAGTTAAAATAAATAAGTAAATATATAATGCTTTATCTGTTGGTTTTCATCGTGGTGATCAGATCAGTCCTGATGTGGGTGCACTAAGCCAAGATAAATGCTTATCTTCATGTTACTGAGTTCAGTCAGTCTTTCAGTGATTTTGATTAAAAAAAAGTTTGTTTGTTGGGGTTTATTGTTGCTGGGTTTTTAAGAAAAAAACTAAACACTTCTCACTTTTTCTATCAGTTTCTTTCCATATTTTTTATGAATGTTTTAAAGGATCCAAGTCAGATTTAAAACCTTGCCAACACAAGGTTAAAATTGCAGCTGTAATGGTTGTCAGTAAAAAGCTTTTATTATTTGCTGCTACCATATAATAAGACAAAATACATCACAAGATATGCACACCTTACCTCAGAATCAAAACTCCTCGGATAAATAATCTTCTACTAAGTGACAGAGCAGATTTAAGTCTCATGTTTATGATGAACAGGGCTTTATGAGTGCAACATGGGCCTTGAGAGAAGTTAATACACGTTAGGACTACTTGTGTTCAGAAGAAAAGGAGAATGATTGTTGTAGGTGATTGCCTTCTGAGGGGAACAGAGGGCCCCATATTCCAACCGGATCCACCCCACAGAGAAGTCTGCTGCCTCCTCGAGGGCCAGGTCAGCTGTTACCAGGAAACTCCTTAGTAGGGTGTAGCCCTCTGATTATGATCCATTACTGGTCATACAGGTTGGAAGCAATGAGGCTGAATACAGAAGAGCAAAAGCAATTAAAAAGGACTTCAAGGCACTGCAGCGATTAGTCGAAGGATTAGGAGCACAGGGAGTGTTTTCTTCAATACCTTCAGCGGCAGGGAAGACTGCACTGAACACAGTTAAAGCCTATACACAGAGAAGTACAGAACTGCAGAAGTATAGTACAAGTTGGCTTGGGGGATTTTGTGTTGCTTGGATTTTGGGTTTTTTTGGGGGTTTTTTTTGGGGTTTTTTTTTGGATGTTGTTTTTTTTTTTAAGACAACTCTCCTTTGTAACTCCAAATGTCCTAACTCCTATATTTCTAGGGACATCTATGGTATTAAAATCAAGCATAGCAGATCTAAGAGCTGGTTTAATAATTACAAAAAAAGGTAGGAATTCCAGAAACCACATACAAGAGATTAGATGTAGATGTTAAAGAAATAATACATTTTAAGATGTATATTAAAACCCACCATTGCATTCTCCAATGAAGTTTTCCTCTCATTAAGTGTCCAATTGACTGCCTGAATTTTTCTCATAGACCATGAATACTGAAAAAAACAATTACTGACCAAGAAAGTGTGCATGCTGATGTACATAAATATACACTTTAAAATAAGTATCTGAAACAAACAAACAAAAAAATCTAAGGAAACTACTTGAAGTGTAAAAATACTTAATTTGTATTATATCCTATACATTGACAGAGTCTCCTGGATTATGCACATCAATTGAAACATGAATAATCTTGGTCTTGCTGGACTTGCTTACATTTGTAACAAGGTCATTCCTTAGGGAACCAGCTGAGGGAGACTAAGATCACTGTTCCATTTTCTGTTAAAATTCTACCTCAGTCAGTCTATGAAAAATTAGATTCTGTACTCAGCAGGAACTTCTGAATGCTTCAGGCTACACTTCTGCCTGCACCCCAAAAACAAAAACAAACACTTGTGATCCCTGATTTACGTTACAGGAGCTGCATAAACAGGAACTTTAAATCTGTAGCCCATGAGTTACTACTTTCTGCAAGTCCATAGCCAAGGACAGGGAAAGAAGGACTCACTTTGTTAGAAAGAAGATTTTGTTTGTTACTTTGCAGCCAGAGGTTTGAAGCACTGAAACTGGTCCCAAAGATGACAAATTAGAAAGCTAAAAGCAGGTAAGATGGTCTATAAGGCATCTTAAATTGCATTCAATAATAGTCTAACTACTGTGGGTATGAGGTGTGAACATTATTTGATGAATATATAGGATTGCAAAGAAGCTTTTTCAAAAACAACTGAGCAACGAGGACATATAAATGAACTCCCTGTGAAGTTGTATTTACAGTACTTTCCTCTATCCATGCTCATCTTTCCAATGTACAGATACAATTTCATAATGACAGCTTAATGTAACTCTTAAAGCCACACAAGTTACAAAACCAATTCTGTATTCACACTTCAGAGTACACAGCAATACATTTTTAACTTTTAAGGCAGAGCAAGTCAGGAAAGACATGCCAGCTTGGGGTACAACATAGGAATCCAGATGAAAAATAGCTTAGTTAATACAAGACATAAAAAACATCAATGTTAATAACAAGGCAGCAATACATTGAGAAGAACAGTCCACTTCAGCAGCATGATATTACTATGCCAAGCTTATTGTATGAAGCAAAATCTTTAGTTTTATTTGGTGGTTTGTTTTCACATCTGAAATATGTCAGACTTTCTGAATAAAGCTACTGCAATCAGATATAGGAAACCAATTAGTTGATTTCACTGGTTTAAGAAGACTATTGCTCCTCCTCTTTCCCAGCCATCTCCAGCAGGGACAGCCTTGGAAACCATCTTCTATTCATCACTCCACGTACAGCTCAAATATATTAAATTATTGCTACATTTTATCCTGATTTTCCACTAGCAAAAGCAAGCTTGATTTGCCTGTGTTCTATGTCATAGAATCATAGAATCAACTGGGTTGGAAGAGACCTTCAAGATCACCCAGTCCAACCTAGCACCCAGCCCTGTCCAATCAACTACACCATGGCACTAATTGCCTCATGCAGTCTTTTCTTGAACACCTCCAGGGACAGTGACTCTACCACCTCCCTGGGCAGGCCATTCCAACTATATGTAAGTCCATTCTCAACTGGAAGTCCTATCTTTCAGATGCTTCACATCCAAGCTTGCAAGGTTATCCCCCAGCTTAACAGATCTCCTTAGCTTTCAACACAGGGCAGGTTTTCATCTACCTATGTTGAAACACAGGCAGGATTAGCTTGTCTTTGTCTGTGAAAAGCTGGGTAAACCTGTTATTAGCTGAGCTTTCCCTCAAATCCTGTCCAAAATTTGGTGGTTTTGTTACCAAGTGGACAATTCAAAACAATAAGCACAAAGCTGTTCTCCAAGGGTTTAAGATAAATGTGCAATGTGAGTAATAATTTTGCATAAAAGACTACAAGAATCTAGTTCAGTGACTTCAAGGAGAAATAAATTAATTTAAATTGTATTCATTTAAAACTTGATTAAAAAAAAAAAATCAGATAAAATTGGATAAAAATCAGAATGAAGAATTCATACCAAGCTTTTATTGTCAAGACTACTGATCAAAATATTGAATGCTATTTTATTTCAAAAGCAAAAGACATCACAACTGTATGCATATTATTTGTTAGATTAGTTGTTAAATAATTTTTACCTGTTCAGTTATTGAGTTAATTGTTACTGCTTTCTTTGGATCTTAAAAAAAGGCACTAATTTTATTTGCTCTGTTAATTCCCAAACTGTCAGATTCAACAAAATCTCAATTTTCCACTCTACAGAAATCATCTCTAAGACCTTGAGTTTAGGAATTTAAAGAGGAATAAGACTTGATAAGGCTTTTAAAGAATTTCTCTCTTTTTTAACATTCTCTTATTTTTCATTCTAGTTAAAAACAAACTAATAAAACATATTATTACCCTATAACCAAAGCACACACATTTAGCTGCATTTGGTAGTCACGTCTGCTGCACACAAACAAGAATTCACCTCTGAAGCATGTTTATTCACTGACAAACAAGACATATAACTGACCTGGTATTTTACCTAAAATTAGTTATCAGTTCAATAAAATTCAGTTATCCATATAAGAATCCATATATTCATGACTACAGAATCTTTCTCTTCTTTACCTGATCCAAGAAAAAAAATAAACAAAAACCACTCAAGAAAAACATTTTTTCCCACTCTGGTTGTTAACAAAGTCAATTTTAAAAAGAAGTCTCTATAGTGCCTGATTAAGATAATTGAAATAATGGAATCTCTTTATTTAGAGAAAAATAAAACAGTGCAATGTTCAAGATGTAAAGAGGGTGCTAAAGCAACAGGGTAATACCTAGCTCCTGTTATACCCACTTCCTCACTGTTACTTTTGCATCTTTATGTTTTTAATAGGATGATAAATGCTTTTTAAGCAGTAGCTAGGATTCAGTAAGTCTGTATTCTTTAAGACAAAATAAATATGAATTCAGTTCTACCTACCTTAGATATTTCTTGCTCCACTTGTTGCCTCTTGGGTGTTTCTTTTGACTCAGGCCCTTTTGGAGTACTACTGTTCTTAACAGAAGGTGATTCAACTCCTTCACCTTCAAGTTGCAGATTAATACCTTCTGTGGGGACAGGGTGATCAATACCACTTGGATTCAGATTGCAATGGATAGCTGGGAAAAAAAAAAAAAAAAGGAAGGAAATGCTGTTTAGGAAAGAAGCCAATGTTGCAAATATGGTCATAATACTAGGAAGCATTACACAGTAACCAGAGCTGTGTCAGATCATTGCAAATGAGCTCTCTGTACCTTGACAGGGATTCAGGGCAAGGTATTAGAGAAAGAAAATGAGAGGCAATGCAACACTCTATAAAGCTATTCAGCACAGGCTACTGTTTTGAACTCTGGATTCACTACACATCCAAGACCCGCAGCTCACATGTTTTACTGGGGTAGGACAGAACACCCTATGCATTCAGTGTTTAGCCACACCTTTTTTCTTTTCTAGGCAAGCAAGTTCATTTTTCTATTGCATTTTCAATTACTACAACATTCTAGGTCCTAAACAATGTGAGACAAGTAAGCTGTGCCCAGTAAGTCAGTAAGTCAGGTTCTGCAAAGAGAATGACTTACCCAGCTGATTATCTCTCCTTCAGCACTTTCTACCACTGCCAATTACCACCTACACTATCCTAATAAGCAGGAGGGATGCACTCTCTAGGAGCATCTAATGAGGTGTGGACTAATGACAGCAGAATAAGGAAAGCAGCCAGAGAGGAAAATAAAACAAATGCAAACCATACCAGAGAAATGCACATTTAAAACTGTGGCAGTAGTTTAATCTGTTTCTGTTCTAAATTTCACAGTTCCAGCACTCACATAGGGAATAGCCTGATCAACCTCCTTGGCACATGTAGAAAATCTTAAATGTCTGGATCCTGAGGCAACCTCCCCTTCCTGTGACTGACTTTTGCACTCCTGTTTCTGGGTAACTGTGTTACTTTTAGTGGTACTCATAATTAGTAGCCTTAACTTTCCCTATAAGCAAAAGAATCCGTGGTACAACATTTCACAAACCTGAATAGAAACCCAAAAACACAATGTAGATCCAAAATAAAAGCTGCCCTTTTACCCCTGCTTGGCCTAGAAGCAAAGGATGAGGAGCTGAGGAAGGGGCCAGAATTGCTACTTTCTGCCAGCTGCAGATCAGCCCTTTAAAGCCTCTTATGGTGCTGGCAGGTAGAGTAACACAGATCCCTAGATGATATTTCTGAAACAAACTATTACTTAAAACAAAGGTACCTAAGTGCTCTTGTACTCAAGAGTAGAGCTGAATTTACAGGAAAATAACCACTTTTCCAGAACTCTAAAGACTGCTGGGTTATGACAGTCAAAAAGTCTGTAAGAAAATAGTAACTGGATCATCCAAAATGGAAAAATGACCACGCTGGTGCTAAAAAACTAGGGAAGAAATAAAAGTAATGCAATATACAGTGTATCATTTTTCCACATCCCAGAACACAAACCTAAGCCCTTTCCATGCAACACAGAGCAAAAGAATTTGTTGCCCTGCAGAAGCTGACACATCTGTGCCCACGCATAGCCCTCACAGCATGTGTATGCAACCCAAGAGGAGAGATTGCAGAGCAACGTGAATGCTTCAGTCCCCCCACAACCGGCTTCCCATACATGCCTGCCTCCTGCCTGGCCAGCACCCAAAAGACAGCTTGTCTGAGCATGCTTGAAGGTACGGAAAAGTCACCAAGAGCCATAAGTAGTCACTGGCATTTGGGGGCAAGTCTTGCCTTTTACTGGAGGCTACTCTGTGGATCCTGTCTTGAGAAAAGCCTGAAGGCACTCCTCAAAACACAGCCTTGATATATACGAAGTTTTTCATGGGCAGATGTAAAGTCTTTGTCTATCCATCTGCAGGCTCAAGGCTACATTAGATCTGCAGATCAAATCCATGATCAATCTCCAGCTTTGTGCACTCTGCTGCATACCATGTCAAACATTCCATAACCACTTGTTTCAGTGGGAATACTGTTGGCTGCTTAAAATTTTAAGCAGCTCAATTAAGGGTACATTAAAGCATATTTGGCAAGTACCTGAGATACATTCAGTAACAATTGCTCTATTCTGAAAAGCAATTGAGTAAAAATAGCATCTTCTTACTCATATGCCCTGTTCTGTGTGCATCACAGTCATATGCTAGCTTTTGCTATTCAGAGACAAAAAAAAACAGACATGGGAGATACCCATCCAACCCCTAATAATACTTAGAAAACTTTAATTTGTCAAATCTTGGCAAATCTTTGCTCCATTTTATGTATTCATGCCATGGACTCAGCTAAGAGGCAGGTCACAATCCATCTGCTACTCCCACATTGTGGCAAAAGACATAGAAGTTAGTCACAACAGCTACAACACTAACAAACTCAGGCTGGACACAGCAGGGATTTTATGAAAAGGATCAGGTATTCCTAGGAAAGGAGATCCTACAAGACCTAAGGACAGCAGCTCTCACTGGAGCTGTTCCTTCCATCTCCACCCAGCTCTTTGTCGACAGCAATCAAATTTTCAACCACATCAAATTTTGCAGTCAGCACTTTCAAACACATTTCTATGATGCATTTCAGCATCAAGTAGTCAAACAACATTCTTGGGACTTCTTCTTTGCCACCATTCACAACTCACTTCAACTGGGTGGATCAGAGCAGAGCCATTCAAATTTCAGACTGAAATGGCTGCTCACACTGACCAAACGAGAATGAAGGATCCATACTGCAAAGGCCTTCTCATATTTCCAGGAGTCTGCACTTTGTAAATTACTCTGAATATCCCTAGAAAGCATGGGATTATTTAAAAGATGCCTGACCTGAGCAGTCAGTGCCACTTCTAAAATATTAAAAACCAAGAGAATAAACAGACAATAATGGCAACATTATTTTCTACGTAAAATTTTGGATTGTACTGACTACTTTATCTGGCATAAAGTTTTTTCAGAGTAATTGGTCTCCATAAGTCTAATGGATGCTCCATCTGCCTTACCAATCAGTTTCTAGGTTTGAGAAACTCTCTGGCTTTTGCCCATCTAAGTTACTTCTCCATTGCTTTGGACCAGCTGAAACTGCAGTCGAGTTTCACATGAATAAATCCTACTGTGACATTTCCACTTAGTAAATACTGTTGGCAACCTGCTAAAGAGTAGCTTCAAGATTTTGCCCATTCATGTTTCTTGAATCCTTCTACGTAATGGCCACCAAATCAGCAGCATTCACATGGAGCAAAGAAGTCCTTCATATCAGTCAGGCTCTTTTCTACATCAGTGCAGATAGCATGAGTTTATCAGAAAGTTCTTCTGAGACTGAAGTCCTGAAGTATTTAGTTGAAGTAATATGTGTACCTAGCAATCTGCTACTGTTGGACAGCATCAAATGAGAATCAGGTGAATACAACAAGCTGTGCCAAAAGCCAGGACAGCACAGGGCTCTGTAAACTACTGCTACTCATGAGCTGACCCACAGGTTTGAGTTCAAAGCTGAGACAGACATAACTGCACACTGCTGTAGCTTCAGGGGCTCCCAGAGAGTTGCTTGTCTTTCAGTGACTATTAATCACCTGCTGGATAAATCACTTTAACAAACAATAAACTTCTTACAACACAAGAACACTACAATCAAGAGCTTACTCAAGTAATGTGATATGCCCTCCAGCTGGGAAGCACCTTAAAGGGCAAGAGATGTGACAGCTCTGCAGCAAAGCACTGGACACTGAACCAGGTCAAGACAGGCAGGGAGGATAGGGCAAAAGGGAGACAAGTGTAGGATGAGGGTAGATGTAGAAGGTAATAAATTGTTCCGAGGAGAGATGTTCATTTTAGTTTTTAACTCTAAATTACAGGGGTTTGCCTTCTTTACCCCTGTAGAATTATCATTAGCAAGACAAAATTTAAAAGAACTACATTCATGATGTAACAATTCCTGAGCATCTCTAGCTGGCCCACTGTGTAGTCATCCACAGTACCACAACGATCACTACTATGAGCTATTTGCTCTGTTCAGAAACAATGGAAGAGTAGTCAAAACTAAAGCCAAAGACAAGCACAGAAAGACAAAAAAACTTGATAGAATCTCCTACACTCCACACACACCTCTTACACAACCTCAGCTGTAAGAGGTAGCTAATGGTAGAGAGTGTTGTACAGCATCAGAAATTTAAAAAGAAACCAGAATGAGTAGCTTAGCAACTTCATCTGAAGTCAAACTAAACTCATCATCTGGCTGAAGGCCACAAAAATTTTGAGTGCATAGAGAAAACAAAAACTCCCTAGTTGTCTATAGAACAAAACACTAAACCTAGAATAAGAAAATCTCTTCTTTTATAAGTTTGCCTTTTAATACTCTCATTCCACCAGGATACATATGTACTTAATTTTATTCAGCTGAAGAAACTTACTTCAACATTTTGACAATTTTCTCACTGGAAACTACTTATTTTATATATGGCAGTACCCACTTGCTATCTCTTAGCTCACAGACTTTAGCAAATGCTGTAAATATAAAAAGATGATTCCTGTTACACCTTCTCTTCAGGAGATAGACTGCATACTACCACTATGCTAGGCAGACCCTGGAGACTCAGCAAGAAAAGTTCCATCTGTGTAACAGCACAATGGGATTTCATGATAAAAAGGCACAATGGCTGGACAGACAAATAATTTTTGAACCATTTTCTCATTCCATGTTGAGTTGGTACAAACAGCTCTTGAACTCACACTAGCAATAGAGTTGCTCATTGAAATATGGATCAAGTCTGCCACAAATCCTGTACGGGTGTAAAGGAAAGAGAAAATACTGGCAAAGAAGGGGACTAGTGAGCTGTGCAACTAGCTCAGAGCAAAACAGATCTTAAAGCACAAAGCAATAAAGGTTTGTTAAAAAAAGCATCATATGCTTAGAAGAACATAATTTAAGCAATGGATTACATTTTTTTTTAAAAAGTTGATTATTTGTTTTGCAAATTAATTTCATTTTTTGTTCAGAAGGAGGCTTGTGCAAGCATCTACAGAGCTTCCCCTGAAAGGTGAGGCACTTCCTCCAGATTTCAAGTCTATGAGTTATATAGAGCTGCAAAGAGGGTGCTATAGGAGATAAGTATGGAGGGAAAAAAAAACCCAACACTTAAAAAAAAATATCAGTGGGTGGATAAAGGGGAAAAGACCTAAAATAATGCTCCCGCTCAAGGAAAAGTATGCACCATGCATTGCAATTGTCAGTCGTCAACTGATTTAGGCAAACTCCAGATCAGGTACCAGTGCTGCCTCTGAGGATTTCACAGTGCTAATGGAGAGGAGCAGATAGAAAAGATAAAGAAGACATCTGGATAAGAAACAAGTCTTCATTAGTTCCACTGTTCCTAGAAGAAACTTGTCTTGCAATCACTGCTTAGGAGATTAACTAGTCACGCTCTACCACAGATTATATTTCTAAGAATACCTGATCTCCACAGCACTACTCTTCAATTCTATCATCAGCCAGCATTACATCAGAAATCTCTTCTAAACACTACTGAGCATATCTGGCACAGAAAGAATAACCCAGACACGCAGGTTGTCTTTGTTACAGCATCAGAGGTGCACTGTCACAGACATGCATCACAGATCTCTGCCTTTGCTCTACTCGTGAAAGCTGGAGTCTGCCGAACATGTGGCACAGAAATGGCTGCAATTTGGCTGCGGATCCAGGCTTTATTTCTTATCCCTGAATGGTGCAAAAAGTCATTAAAATGTAAAGAAAAATATATTTCTTCATTCTCACTAGCATAATTAGTTTGCAATATAGAAGCTGACTTCTAGTTTCAGTCCTAGTCTTCTCAACAGCTTAAAATTTACCTCCTTTTTCTACTGTTCAAGGCTAACCCCTTCCCTTGTACATTTAACTGAATGGTCTGGAAATGCCTTCTTTCATTCCCCCAGTAAAATTCTTTACCTCCTACTGCTTACTCATACCACTGTATCCTACCCACTCTGGCACCCCAAATAATTTGTAAAATGACAAACTATTAGCCAAGAGCATGAATTATTTTGCTAGAGGAAAATCCAGGAGAAAGCTTCTATTTACACACATTACAATTCTTCCTTTATGTTTCTGAAACAGCATTATTAAAAGTCTATTTATTGCTTTTACTAGGTTATTTGCAGAGAAGAGAAGCAACTCTGAGCCTGGACTAAAATCTCCTCAGGGAGAGGGGAAGAACAGAAGAACAAAAAAAATCCAAACACCCCCCCCCACACACAAAAACAGGGCAAAGGAGAACAAATTAGTGGGGAAATGGAGAGAAGTAAGGACCTGAATGCTTGACTGAAGAGCATGAGCCAGCAAGGACTACACTAAATACAGGCCACACCAAATTTCTTCCTCATGCCCCTTTCCTGTCCAGTCAGATACTCCCTGCAAGCATATGAGATCCTGTACTAGAATGCAGAGTTCACTTCAGTCTCCCTGCCCTCCTGCTTGATTCATCCTGCTCTTTAATGTCAAGTTTAGCTCATGTTGCATGGAGAACACACAGTTATTGATGGCTGCTCCCTCATCTTCGTAATCTCTTTGTAATCTTTCTGCCACAGAATGGTTTTGGCAAGCAAAAGGGTACCCTATACAAAGACAAGGGAAAGTACAACCTACCCAAAGTAGAAGCCACCAAGGGTGCGATCTGTAGAACTAATCTGCTTCAGGCTCTCCTGAAGGTCTCTCTCAGACTGGAAGACTTCATGTAAGAAGGTCAGTAGCAGTTTCCAACCCTACTTGCTGTGGGGAACTGGGATTTTCCAGGAGGGTATTTCTACAGCTACAGCCTAATGTGGGCTCCCTCCTTCCCTACAGTCCTACTGACCTGACATAGCGGACAGCTTCTCTTACAAGAGCTGATAGTGTTCTGTACACCTGAAAATGATCACTATGTATCTTCTACATGACAGCCCTGTCTGGTCACGTCTTTATAGCTCAGTGCACAATTACTTGTTCCTTCTCTGTTTCTGGGTTGTCCTGGCCAAATTCTCTGCTCAGTTACTTGGCCTAAATCAAGCTCTTGCAATGAAAGGAGTTGTTCTGGGTGCACACAAGATGAGCTAGACTTTGTTATAAAAGTCATCAAGTTGAGTCAGACCAAAAATCCATGCCACTGCCTAAGGAAATGGTGTGAGAGCAAGATATACATGAATCGATTCTTTCTTAGCAGCTTAGGAATGACACAAGGTTGAAAGCTGCACCTAGGGGACTGTGTGTCATATGGAAAACTATTCCTTTTTTTTTTTAACATTTTAAGCACAGTTTCACTGTTCTGCATTGTGACCTGTTCCCTTTTCACTTTCTCTAAACCATTGATAAATATCTATGGATTCTCTCCAGTTAATCTCTTTTTCAAGCTAAAGAACCAGAATCCTTGTAGCCTACCTCAGAGAACACACCATGTTTCTGATCAGCCAACTGCTTTCTCTGTAGTCTTTCCAGACCTGTCACCTTTCTTGGGGCGTGGCAAGCAAAACTGCAGGGATCATCCAAAATACAAAAGCAACAGGACAGGAAATTATACAGAAACTAAGTGCTCTGAGCATTGCCTCATAGTTTCTGAAATCCTATTTGCTGTTTTGACAGTTTCAGAAGATGCCAATATTACTCAGTTTTCTAGGCTTTTCTCCACCTTTGCCTTTGGCATCTTCCAGCACTATCCCCTTTCATTCTCTGAATTCTTTGAGCAAATAATTGAGGGCTGAGCTGTCCAACTGTTAATCTGCAAGGGTAGATACCTGTATGCATCCAAAGGCAATAGCTTTCATAATAAATAACCTACAATAGGATTGCATAGTTCTGAACTCTTGATTATCTCTTGTGCACAGAAAGAGAAATCCTTGCCTTACAGTCTGAACAAAAAAAAGAGACACTAGAGGGAGGGAACAGGGCACAAGACAGAGGGACAGGACAGCAGAAAAGTTGACCCCAGAACCAGACAGTATCCCTAACAAATGCAGAAACTCGGTATTCAAGGCAGCAAGCAGCAGGCCTACAGCAAACTAGCCAAGTCCCAGAGGCAAAATAAAAACTCTGATGCCACCCAGATACCTTGGTCTGCACGCACTATCAAGGCTGCACAGGTGATGTTTTGGACAGAAACCTCTCCAGAGTTACCAGCTGAATAATCTGCACCTACCTGCAATTTTTACACAACCTAGCTACTGTGCCTTACTCTGAGCTTCTCACTGCTGCTCTCCTGCCATAACCCTCAAGGCACAGCAGTGTTGGGATGCACAAGAGATTGATTGACTCTAAGCAGGTTGTTCTGGCCTCATAAACTGAGCTGTAAATGAGAGGAACAAAGCCACACAACATCCTTGGATGTTACACACTGTACTTCCCAGGGAGGTGGTGGAGTTGCCATCCCTGGAGGTGTTCAAGAAAAGACTGGATGAGGCACTTGGTGCCATGGTCTAGTTGATTGGACAGGGCTGGGCGATAGGTTGGACTGGATGATCTTGGAGATCTCTTCCAACCTGCTTGATTCTATGATACTTGGACATCTCAGGGAAAAAAAACAAAATGAACAAACAAACCAAAAGTCAAAACAATAACAATAAAAACCCCTCTCAAAATAAATTCTATTTGTAGTTTCCACTTAAGTAGTACACACAAGATCTTACAACATCACCACAGACTTAAGCAGTACACACAAGATCTTACAACACCACCACGGACTTCACCAGTTCTTTCCAGTAGATTGGGAAATGCATCCAATGTCTAAGTCTTATCATTTACTCACTTTCCTTCTTAGTGGAGAAAGAGAATGAACTTTCAAAGTCCATACCTCACCATCACCTGACAAATTTTATTCTTATGGTGGGACTGAATTGCATTGAAATAAACATTTTTTATTAATCAATGTCCTCCTTGTGCTTCTGAGAAAGATATAAATGTTAAAATCCAACAAGAAGGATGTCACATGAAGGTGAATGGGAGAAGACCTATGTTACTGTCTGGAATCCCACGGTCACTGATAAAATTTTGAAGAAAATGGTCACTAAACATGCAGAACTGGTACCATGAGCAAAGACCTGAGTTCGGGTCTTACTGCCCTCTATCCTATCTGCCCCAACACCATCTCCTCTGCTATGACCTGATGTGACAGTTTAAACTGGAGAGGGAAATGTATAATTCGCTCCTGAGTCACATGCCCGAGTGCCTCAGGCAAAGGAGTGGCTGAAAACTACTGAACAAGAGCACTGATGGATGCACACGTTCCATCTGAGTGCCAGGGTTTGTTACTTTGCTCCACAGACAATTAAGTATGCTGAAACCCACCTATTAGATCACATTCTCTGGGAAGTTAGTTGTGGAGACATCTAGTCTGCACCCGAAGTGGATGCCGGAATAAGATAAAGTTGAGTAACTGAAAGCCTGTCCAAAGAGTTGTACTTTCTGGCACACCCCAGAACAGCATCATAGGTACCTACTTGGAAACCTGTTTCAAAGTTGTCCTTCAGGTGGTCATGAACTCACTTTAGCTTTGCTGGCAGAGTTGACATAGCACATCCGTGAGTTCACTGTATTTCAAGTCTCCAAGGAAACACATTGTAGCATTCAATATCCCTTGGAATTGACTTGAAACTGACGGCTTTCTAAGTGGGTACATCACATTGCCGAAATTCAGAGGATTGCTTTGATAAAACGTGGTTAGAAGCTGCAAATAACTTCAGTCTTGAGGAAGCTAACCTTGATGCCACACCCCAGAATGCTCTAACCCGTTCCAAGTCTCTATTCTCTTGAGGATTACCAAGGGATGAGGCCAGGTTAATTGTCAATTTATGTCAGAGAGGTTCCACTCCTTAGGAAAAAATATTCTCCCATAGGTGGATTCAGGGTCTCAGTAGCAGGAGCCATAGGACAGAAGAAGTTGACATATAATATAAGGAAGGAACAGAAGTATCTATGCATTTTCCAAAACCTACTCAGCATAGGAAAGATGTTAGACCAAACTTCATTAAACACTTACTATGAAGGACCTCTGTGATATAATTATCACTTTTTTGCTCTGGCATTTCAAAGACATCACAGGTCAGAGCTGCAGAAGATCTGACAGAATTGTGTGGGATTACCTGCATGTACACATTATGTGGTGGGTGCTGTCAGCAACAAACACTGGAGGGGGAGAGAGGGAGGAGAAATCACCATTTCCTTCTTCCCCTTTGCTGCACAAGAGCAAAATGAAAAAAAGAAGTCTTGAGAACGCTGTTGCAGAGATCAAAAGCCTTTTTCTACTGGCTCTGACCTAGTTCTTTCATTCTTACTAGAGAAAAAAATAAAAAACCTAACAGCAAACCCACTTAAAGGAACACTGTCAAAACTGTTAGGTCTAAAAATAGGTTCACCTTGGCAGTGTTCCCATCTAGACGGACTCATATTGAGGAGTGCAAACTCACTTTCCCCCATACACACACCAATCCTTTCATCAATCAGGAAGCTCTGGTATTACACCATCCAAAGTCCATATAACTTCTTTTGGGATACTCGGGTCCATATCACATGCAACTTGCAAGAAACTTTGGTATCCTTCAAATGCCTATTTCATATTTGCAAATCCATACCCAGCAGTTTTCCCAGAAAATTTGTTTTCCTGAAGTAAACCACTGGATATTTGTTGTCATAACTAAATTCTAGCACTTCACCCTAAGACAGTATTAAAATAATCAAATTTGAGAAAGGTTAACAGTTTTTCACAAAAAAAAAAAAAAAAAAAAATCAGAATTTCTCAAAGATTCTCCACAAACTCAAAGCTACAAAAAAAAAAAAATCACCTTAGCCACACAGAGCACTTTTGAGAGGAGAAACAAGTGGTGGCTGAGGCAGGCAAATAGGCGGTTTCCACAGAACAATAGCTGTGGCAGAGCTAGTAGGGCAGCGGATGTTGGCTCTAGGCAGGAACTCACATGCTCTAGGATCTGTGGTTCCATTGTGCTCCAGGGACCTCTCCACTCACTGCCAGTTTCATCCCAGATCCAGCCACTTGTAAGTTCATACAAAAAGCAAGTTGGACCAAGTGTCCAGAGGCCTTGCTATGCTCTGTAAGAAGGTCTGAAGAGCCAGGAACCTATTCTGGCTGAACTACAACTATCACAGTGACCAGACAGATAGATAACCTCACCTTAAGGCAGGTTTTCAGGGCCTTCCTTATTTCAAAGCTTCCACATGTGATATACAGCAAGCTATTCTTTCAAGACCTGAAGCAGCAAACCAGTTTTCCAGTGAAAACAAATAAATCAATGAAAAATTAGGAACAAAAAGAGAGGAAAAGAAAAAAGGAAAAAAAAAAAAAGAGAAAGAAAGGAAAAAAAGCAGTCCATGTCACCTGAATCTAAGACATTTTGACTTCAGCATATAGGCTTTTTTCTGCAAAATTATCAATTTAGAAGACTCAAAGCCAACTTCACTTTTGACTAGAGGATTCATACACTGTGAGGATTAGAGCTATGAGGGGGACACAACCTCTTAGCTTCCTGAACAGAAGAGGGACACACAACCTCTCAGCTTCCCAAACAGAAGCTGTAATGCCACATCACCTGCCAAAAGTCACAGTTCATGGCCAGCACACAGCTCACACTCAGGGCTCCAATGTGGCAGAAAATGCATTAAGATAAAAGAATGCTTTTAAGTGTAGCCACACAAAAAACATAGTTCCAAAGAAAATGATAGATAATAAAAGGCCTTACATGTTCAGGTACTACATTCATACAAAGCAGCCAAAGTTACATGACTGCCCATGCTGAAGTAGTAGTTACCTAGCTGTGCCAGTGTGAGAGCAAGAGATTAAAGCAAAGGCAAGAAAGCTGAGAAAGAAAAATCCAAAATGAAAGGAAAGCAGAACATACAGACAAGAAAACCTACTCTGAGAGACCATAGCAGGGGTGCATCCTAGTGGAATGAAATGGGTAGAAGGAGTTAAAGAAAAAAATCCCATCTCGGGAGAAGGGAAAGGCACTGCTTCCCAAAGCTTTAGCTGAGCTTTCCTTCATTAATATTTACAAAGCTTTTAGAGATTCTCAGATGGAAGGCACTGCAGATATGACAGGAATTATTAGAGACCTGAAAAGATCTAGCAAACAAACTGAGAAGGACTTCAAGTGAATAAAGGAGGCTGACATTAGAGAACACATTGAAATAGGGGTTGCTGCTGGCATGTGAACCATCTGGTGCATGGCAGTCCGTTTCGCTGACTTATTCACCCACTACTGGGCACGCATGCCTAGTTCACATTGCTAAGCTTTTGCCACCAAAGAAGCAATGGCTTTATTCAGGGCCACTAAGCTTCCCTCTTTATACCATTAGTCTTCGAAACTGCCATTCAACAATGCAGCCTGCACCTCAGAAATCTGTGACTCATGGAGAGGCTTACAGCTTGGAGTGGACACCTTTGGATGTACACATACAGCTCTTGAGACATAGTGGGTGTGTTTATCTGAGTTTCCCAGTTTTCAGGGATGTTAAGCTGCCCTTTCTACAGTAAGCCAAATATTCTACTGGAACTGTCATTTACACTGCTCACTTAGGCACTCTAAAAATGACAGCTTCAACATGACTTTCTTCAATAAAGTGGTTGTTGACAGAACTGTAGATCTCAGCATATCTGAGAAACAAAACTCAAGACAGTATCAAGATAAGCACTTCAAAAAACCCAACATACCCCAAATTAAGCATAGGAGAGGGGTCAGATGATTTTGAAATCCTGGAGTTCTGAAACTTTCACAAGGGCACAGGACAAAGCAATATGAGACAAATCCCAGAATTCTCAATGCCTTGCTCTAAAGAGGTAAAAAACCAAGTGAATTTTGGAAGCCGACAGCAGGAAGGTGGATATGCCTTTCCCCATAAACCTAGTCACATCCTCCTCCAACTTCCCAAAAGCCCCATAGAAAGGGAACACACAGTCAACACTCGACTGCCGCAGGAGCCCAGCACCTACTGGAAGACCTCTACAAAGCGTCCACATTTCCAGCTCTGGGTAGGCTCCACTTCAATTACTAAGTACTTCCCCAGGAGCTGGAGACTTCAGCAATACCTCACAGCACCCGGCACCTCGGCCCCTGGGCTTCTGCATCTCCTACAGGGGCAAAAGAGGGGCTGAGCACACCCCGGCGCTAACATGCGGGACGGCAGCCAGGGGCTGCTTGAGCTTCGTGGGCATCACAGCCTCAGGGCACTTCAGAGATGTGGGCAGCACCGAGGGATGGTGGCGCCTCGGCTCCTTCGGGAGACCTGCGGCGGGGCGCAGAAGACGCCCGGTGGGCTGAGAGAGGCCGCCGGGGCCACTTCGGAGGGAGGAGGCGCTGGTCTGCGCCCCTGCCGGGAGAGGCGGCACCTCCGGGCCCGCCGGGAAGTTGCCGGACTAAAGCCTCCGGCTGCCGCAGACTGTGCGGGCAGTCTCCGCTGTCCTCCCCCGCCGGCCCCCACGGGCTGGCGACCCTCCCTCGGGCCGCCGCGGGCCCACGCCACCTGGCCCGGGGGCAGGCACGGCGCCGAGGGGGTCCGGGTACCCCGCGGGCGGGGCCGGTGCAGCGGGCGAGATGAACGGTCCTCCTCTGCCGCCGGCTCAGCCGCCGCCGGCGGGAGCAGCCCCCTCACGCACCCCCACTTCCCGCCGAATCGGGCCGGCCTCGCCGCGACGCAGGTGAGTGCCCGGGGGAGGAGACAGGGGAGGGACCCCGGGGGCAGCGGGCAGGGGACGGGGAGCCCTTACCTTCCACCGCCATCCTCCCGGCCTCGCATAGTGCGCCAGCCGCCGACACGGCCCCGGCGGCGCTGCCCCGGCCGCCCCCCCGCCCGCGCGCGGGCTCGGCTCATCTGCAGCCGCGGCGAGCAACCTGCAGCGCTCCCGCGGAGCAGCGGGCGGAGCCGCGCGCCCGCCCCGCCGCTCCCTGGGAAATGTAGTCCGGGCCCGCCCGGGGGGCTGCAGCGCGCCTGGCCGGGCGCCCGCGGCCCTCCACCGCAGGAGTCTCCGCAGCGGTCGAGACAGCGTCCGTATGTACCTGCCGAGCGGGAAGAGCAGGGCGGGGACGGGCTGCTGACAGTAGTGTCGGCTGGGCTGTGGGAGACTGGAGTGATGGTGACCACCACGAGGCGTGGAAAGAAGGGGCTGAGCTGGGACCCTGCCATCCGAAAACGTCACTTCACAGGTGCACTGGGGTATTTATGTCGTGATATTTAGGTCACTGCGAGTTCCAGCCTAACGGCTCTAGGCGATTGAGGTGTCAGCCCGTTCCATCCCAGTCCCATCCCGCTGCCCTCTCTGATGCAGGCATAGGGGAGGAGACAGGCACACAGTTAGCATTGGGAACCTCCTGTCAGCACCTCCGCCTGGAGTGAGTCCCGCAGCCTTTTTCTATTCGCCGTCTTTAACCTGGCAATGAAATTGTGAAGGCTTAATGTCTGTTACCACATCCCTAATCAGGAGCCTTCAGGTATTCAAAAATCTTATGCCAAACAACCTGCCACCCTCAAGATCTGTCCAGAAATGCTGCTTGTCTGAAAAACAACTGTAGGTTTGTGACCTTTTCAGTTTCATTTTGAGATAAAAAATGTTTTGAAGGTTTTTCTCCTTCAGAAATGCCCATCTTTTTGTTTTAAGTGTATCAACGAATATTAACCTTCATTCACCGAAGTCGCTAAAATCAAGAGGACAACAGCAGAGGGACTGAGTATGGAAGAGCAAATACAGATAGGGTGTGAAAACATTTTCATATGTGCTTTTTTGATTGCTAGCTGTGGCTATGGCAGCTAATAACTGTTATTCTCGAGAGGTTACTTTTGCAAAACAAGCCTTGGGGGAGTTCAAATGAGAGTGCAAAAACACACAGTGTGCAAATGAATAAGGTCTTCATAAACCCCAGGAATTTTGACATGCTTGAGATATCTAATTAAAATAAAATTGTACTTTTGTTATTTATTTTACGAAGAAAAATCAAAGCCTATTCAGAATGGCCTTAAAGCCCAACATTTTACTGAATCCTTCTATTACTGTCTTTGCCCTGAAGACCTCACTTTTTCTTTGCTCTCATATGCGTTTGAGCTGTTAGCCTTTGTGTTGCATACGCGTGAAGACACAAGCTTCCTGGAGCAGCAGCCTTGCTGCAAAGTGGTAGGCATGCTCACAGTGCACTATAAGAAAGAATGATTTGAGAGGATGTGCTGTTGCTCTCACGTGCAATGCAGTCACACACCATGCATTGAGAGAAATGGGCTTATGCTTTCTGTGCAGGTGTTCCTAGATGGCACAGTTTTCAGATCTATGCCATATATACATTATTGCTGTCTACAACTACCCGAGGGGTGGTTGTGGCCAGGAGGAGGTTGCTCTCTTCTCTCAGATGGCCAGCACCAGAATGAGAGGACACAGCCTCAGGCTGCGCCAGGGGAGATTTAGGCTCGAGGTGAGGAGAAAGTTCTTCACTGAGAGAGTCATTGGACACTGGAATGGGCTGCCCGGGGAGGTGGTGGAGTCGCCGTCCCTGGGGCTGTTCAAGGCAAGGTTGGACATGGCACTTGGTGCCATGGTCTAGCCTTGAGCTCTGTGGTTAAGGGTTGGGCTTGATGATCTGTGAGGTCTCTTCCAACCCTGATGATACTGTGATACTGTGATACATACCACCTCCAGCAGTTTCTTCTTTTGTGACTTTGATGACATTTTGTATTAAACTTTTGTATTCGATTAATCATTATTTATTGAATCATGACACTATTTGGAGGCATGTTAATTACCTGGTTAATGCATGTATAAATCAGTACTTTCTTAGTTAGAACGAGTTGGAATCCATAGAGTGAATAAATCAAGGTCCAGAGTTCAAGTGGCATGGATATGAAGAGCTAGAGGCCCATCCCCATTAGTATAGTGAATTTCTGACTGGTAACTACAGTTCAGCTGTAGGCCCTGAGGACATCCCCAGTGAGTACAATTTTCTAAGCCCTTTAAGCAGCCCTGTAGTTTTTAATTACGACTTTTTGTCTGCTGAAGAACAGCAAATTATGGCTGTGAGTAGATAGCAAATTGGGCATGACATGTTAGAAGGTGCGCTGTTCAATACCTAATGTTACATGATAGCTAGTAAAACCTAGTGTTTAACAGCGTCAAAGAACATCAGGAATTTCTCAAATTCTGGGTAAGACAAGGCAAATTGTAACTTAATGTACGTCACTCAGAGAAAAGAGGCTGTAAGCTGATTCAATTAATCTATGGTAAACCACAGCCTGTTTTGAGCAAGGCTTTCAAAAACAGCATTGAAAGCTAGCTAACTTTCTAAAAACACCCTGCTAAATTATAGAGTAGAAGGCAACCAACTTTCGTGGCTTAGGAGGAGCTATCTCATCATGCTTCCTTGCTTTCTTGCTTCTCTTTTTCCTTTGCCTCTCTCCAGATAGGTTTCTTCTGAACTTTCTCTAAAAAGTGTAGCAAACTCCCTTTACACAGACACGATTTTTCACAAAGTCAATTTGCTGTGTGCTTTGCCCTAGGTCACCAGATGAAATGAGCAATACTGACCAGAGGCTCCTTAGCCATTTGAATTATTTCTAGGTAGGACTTCTGCCAGCTAACATTAAATGAAAGTACATCCATCAACAGCATTGCTCTACTAGAAGAGTTCTAGTAGCTTGCTCTTAGGCTTGTATATATCACTATGCTCTCATCAATCATCATTTTCCCCTTTTTATTCCCCTTCCACCGTATAGAAATTCAACAAGCTTTAAGCTTTAAGCATCCCTTTGTGCTCTTAAGTCCTTGCTGTAAAACACAGTGAAATTCTCACTCATTTTCATCTGATGATCTTGTTAGCAAGAAGAATCTGCCATATCATTGTGACCCAGGATTTTAAAACAGGATTTGGTGTTTTGGGTGCTCAAACACATGCACAGAGCCATCTTTCAGGAACAGTAGAAGAAACATCTGAAAAATTATTGACCTCAAGTCAGGCACCAAGTGTCTCTGACAGTGAACAGCATCATATCCACAAGGGAACATTTTAGACTGTGGTTCACTTAGCTCAGTAGGCCTAAACTGTGATGAAATTAAAACCATTCAAAGTTTGTCATCAAACTCAGGTGTGACAGAAGTAGCCTTATCACAGGACCATCCCCCCTGCCTACCAGCTCTATCTGCACTCTTACTCTGCCTTGCTTATTTCTGGGACAGAGGACATGGAAATAGAGGTTTTTTTTCAAAGGTAACTTAGAATTAGTGTGTTTAGACTGAAGGAAGGTGTGAGAGCAATGTGCATAGGACCATAAACATTTGATATTGATGGGGAAGGAAGAGGATTTTCCACTTCAGTTGCTCTGCCAGTACTGAGGGCTGGAAGAGGGAAGGGATGTACAGTGGTTCAGGTACACACTCAGTATATGCCCTAGGCTGTGAGCTGCACTCATTTGATAATGAAAAGCAAAAAGTTTCAGTAGGAACTTTACAGACACTACAGTGTAGTAGGTAGCTGGAAACTCATGTGTGGAAGTGGTAAGTAGAGACTTCCCATCCAGTTTCACTTCCTTTGTCAGAACCCACCACATGGCTAGAAAAATAGCCTGAGGGATACCAGGTGCCAGATCTAGAGTGAGAGGAGGAGGGTGGGGAGTTCCTACACATTCTTTTTGCGATAGGAAGTGGCATTTCCTGAGAAGACCTGCTGAGTCTCATGCAAATACCTGAAAGGTACCAGGAGACAATGCTAGGTGTGTTGCTGATTTCTTTCAGTGTCCACCTATGCGTTACTAATGTCCTGCAAGGGTTTGATAATGAAAGAAAAAGGTGCCCATACTACAGCTCAGCAGCTTCGTTCCATTCTTCCAAAGAAAGAAGGGGCAAGCCTGTGCACCCACTCCACTCACAGGCTCCAGGAGGACTCACCTGTTGCCCCTCTTTCTCCTGGGAAGCTTAATTTAAGCTGCATCGCATTTTAAATGGACCTAAGGAACAAATACATTCATGCTCACAAAGACAAGGGGGAATGTGCTCATGACTTTCCAGGAGAGGGAGTTACCTCTGGGCAGCCATCCCTACTCCTACCGAGCAGGAGAACAGAGCCTCAGACCTGCCCTGTTGGGGCTGCATGGAGGCCACAGGGACCTCAACACACCAAGGGTCTTCACGGGTGGCCGAGGGCCAAATGCCCTGACACACCCCAACCATAGGGCTGTCATTGCTGGCCAGGCAGCCAGCAGCCACAGAAAGGACACTCCCCTACTTACAGGGGTGCCTCTGGACCCAGAGAGCTCATTTCCCCCACGGATGTGGAGGTTGTGGCTCACAGTACCCTTGTGGGGTTGCCGCTCTTCTCTGAGCAGCAAAAGGCCAAGGACAGTAAAACCAAAGACCAAGCCCAGCTTACAGGGAGGTCACCCAGCTCAAAGGCACCCCAGAAGTGCCCACCATGCTCTCATGTGACCATGCCCTGGCCCAGAGCTCCTTCTGCCCCCTTCTTCAGCCCACCGCTGCTCCTCTCCTCGCCTTGCCCTTCCTTTCCTACATGATGCCCTTCCTTTCTTCACCAGCTGCTGGCAAGGAAGGAGAGCACCGCTGGGCCTGAGTAGCACCCACCAAGTCTTAACCGCTACATCTTCAGCATGTGTGACTCTAGGAGCATCGCTCTTTTACTTGTTTCCTCTTTATTCACTTTTTTTCATTTAAATCAGCTCGGGACACAGAAAAAGCGGCAAGCGCCGGCTGCGGGGAGCTCGGCCCCTGGAGTTTATACACTTTTTTCATTTAAATCAGCTCGGGACAGAGAGAAAGCGGCAAGCGCCGGCTGCGGGGAGCTCGGCCCCTGGAGAGGCAGCGGGCAGCAGCGCTGGTGCGCGCCGGGAGCCGCCGCGGCCCTCCGGGCACGGACAGCGCTGAGGCACACACCCCTTGCTGTGACACTCACAGCCCCCTCAGCCAGGAGCTGAGATCACCGTCCCTCTTTCCTATCCCTCGGGAGGCTCTCAACCTGCTCCTGTTTCTGCTGCTTTTTCAATTTTCTCTTTATAGATCTGTCTGACCTTTTCACTCGCATGGAGGTGAGAGGTTTTCACGCCTAGCCAAAGAAACGTACCTTTTCCTTTACACCCACAGAAAAATACGTGTCTCAAGTACGTTGGGTTTGATATACTAAGCTATACACAGACGTTCTGTGAGTGAGAGCATGCTGGGTTTCTTGGCTGTGTTAAGAAAAGCATGACCAGCAGGTCGAAGGGAGGTTCTCCTCCCCTTCTGGATAGGGCTGGGGGATAGGTTGGACTGGATGATCTTGGAGGTCTCTTCCAACCTGGTTGATTCTATTATTCTCTGATTCTCTGATTCTGCTGTGCCTTAGTGAGGCCACGTTTGGGGTACTTTGTCCAGCCCTGGGCTCCCTTGTTCAAGAGATATAGGAAACTACTGGAGAGAGTCCAGCGGAGGCTACAAAGATGCTGAGGGGACTGGAGTATTGCTGTGGGGAGAAAGGCTGAGACCTGGGGCTGTTCAGCCCGGGGAAAAGCAAGACTAAGAGGGGATATTCTCGGTGCTCAGCAGTATCTAAAGGGAAGTTGTTTAGGAAGAACTTTGCTCAAGGTGACCCTGCCTTAGCAAGGTGGGTCAGAGGGGGTGGACTAGATAGAATCATAGAATCAACCAGGTTGGAAGAGACCCCCAAGATCATCCAGTCCAACCTATCCCCCAGCCCTATCCAGTCAACTAGACCATGGCACTAAGTGCCTCATCCAGTTTTTTCTTGAACACCTCCAGGGATGGTGCCTCCACCACCTCCCTGGGCAGCCCATTCCAATGCCAATCACTCTCTCTGTGAAGAACTTCATCCTAACATCCAGCCTAGACCTCCCCTGGCACAACTTGAGACTGTGTCCCCTTGTTCTGTTGCTGATTGCCTGGGAGAAGAGCCCAACCCCTACCTTGCTACAATGTCCCTTCAGATGATCCCCAAAGGTCCCTCCCAACCCCTACCGTTCTGTGATTATGCACAGAAGTTGCAATGAAGCAATTTTCATGCCGACTTCTCATAGATGTATGACCTGAATATAAGTTGCAGCACAAGAAATAGAGCTTCTTTCCCAGTGACATGCATGTCTATGTTTGTATTAGAGCTGTGAGAATGATAACCAGTATCCCTGAGATTGAGTTGTGTCAAATATCCCCAGACATAAACCACACCAGTCTGTCAGCAATGAAATGGCAGGTAGGGAAAAGGCAGTTTTTGCACTGGGAAAACTGTTGTGCAGAATAATTTTTTTCCTCTGTTTCAACACCCAGTGGAGCTGTGCTCAGAGAACACATTAAAACTGCATTTGCAGGGCTGAAATGACTGTGTGTCTTGAGCAAGAAGAAACAAAGAAGAAAAGGAGAGATGTCAACAGAATAAAAAGATTTTGTTACAAGCTGAGATGGGAAAGCAAGTTTCAAAATGAAAATTCAGTTTGATCCCAGGCACTTCTGAACCTCTGGAGGATTCCTGAACCACAGATTTTTTTTCACTATTTCGTATTTTTAACCCATTTGGGGATAAAAAAAGTGTAAACTCCTAAAATTTCTTTTGTGGTAGGGAGCCAGTGAGATATTTATGCATGACTTGGAAGTTCTGGTCACGAGTTCACTCATTATATTAAAGGTTCCTTGCAAACAAAATGACTCCATGATTCTGCACATAAGTTTACCTGCAAACCCACACAACTACACAATGAATCAGAGTCACAGAGTGGTGGGGGTTAGAAGGAACCTCTAAAGATCGTCTATTCCAACCCCTATGCTAAAGCAGGGTCACCCAGAGCAGGTTTCTTGGGTTCACCATATCCAGATGATTTTGGGATCTCTCCAAAGAAAGGGACTTCATAACCTTTCTGGACACCCTGCTCAAAGTCTCCAGTACCCTCAAAGTATGGAGTTTTTTCCCCATGTTCAGATTGAACCTACTCTGTCCTAATCTGTGCCTCTTGCCTGGTCACTGAGTGCTACTGAGGCAAGTCTGACCCCACTCTCTTGACCTCGACCCTTTAGCTCTTGCTGAGCATTCTTGCTGTTACTTTCCAGGCTGAACAGCCCCAGGTCTCTCAGTCTTTTCTCCTCATAGAGGTGCTCCAGTCCCCTCAATATCTTCATAGGTCCATTGGATGCCCTCCACTAGTTCCCTTTTTCTTTTGAACTGGGGAGCCCAGAATTGGACACAATACTCCACATATAGCCTTACCATGGCAGAGCAGACATGAAAGAGAACCTCCCTCAACCTGCTGGTCACACTCTCCTTAATGCACCCCAGGAGACCATTGCCCTTTTTGGTCACAAGAGCACATTGGTGGCTATGGTTAATTTAATACTCACTGCTTTCTCTCAGGTCAGCCCCTAATCTTTCCTTTTTCTGCAGAAGCATAGAATCATTAAGGTTGGAAAAGACCTTTAAGATCATCAACTCCACTACATGTTTTCTGAACACCTCTAGGATGGTGACTCAAACACTTTCCTGGACAGCTTGTTCCAGTGTCTGACCACCCTTTGAGTAAAGAGTTTGTTCCTAATATCAGACCTATATTGTGATTGTTAGAGTTCCACTGGAATGAAGCCATGCATCAAGCCTTTTCTTTGCCAGGAAGAGCTGGTGAAAGCATTTGTCACCTGCCATAAGTGTGCTGAGCAAAGCAGAGATTTCCTTGAGTTTCATGTCAGCACCTCTCTGTGTAAGGAGACCCGCTGTCCCGTGCTCTCTATACATCCAATCGGGTAAATGCTGTCTTCTGTGAAAGGTAGCAGCACTTAAAAATTAATCCATCCAAGGTTTTAATCTCTTGTGCAGATGTAAATTAGACTTCAATTGCTCACCAGCTAAACTGATTGTTGAGATACCATCAAATTGGATGTACCAGGAAGGTAACAAATAATTCTACAGTAGATCTGTGCCTCGTTTCAGTTAATGGCAGATGAAATATGCTGCAACAAAGTCATTTCTTGCCCATCAGTCCCCTGAAGGGGTTTGGCTGAGTCCTGCTCACTTAAACTCTTCCAAATCTCTTAACTTTTTGATTCCCAGTGTGTGAAATTGTAGAGCACTGTCCAGGGAGCACTTGAGTTTTGCTATACTACCTCCTGTTTTGAATGAATCACCACCTGGTGCTGTAGATGATCTTGGTTAATTACCCCTCCTTGACATGAAGCAAAGCAGTTGTTGCAATTTTATGAGTCACAAACTGTGCTGGTAATAACAATAATTCTGCCACTAAGCCTAAACTTTGTATCTTAATTGCAGAGAATGCTGTTGGATGGAATGGAATGGTAGGATGGATGAAAAGAAGGGATGTGGGGAAGATTTATGTCCATATAAAATTTTCATAGTTTCCTTGCAGTTTCTGAGGTCCACAATGTGACAGGAAGAGAAGAATTCCTCTGAAAGACCTGGTGGCTCTTGTTGAGCTTTACATCAACCAAGACCCCCAGGTCCTTTTCCTCCAGCCATTTGCCACTCAGCCTGGATTTGTGCTTGGAATTGTGCTACTTAGCTCCTCATAGAAGTGGCCATATCACATTTAGTTGCCCTATGCAGTTGCACAAAGTCCCATGAGGTGAAATTAGGCTTGAGTTTATCTCCATGTCACTGAAAAAGTGCTTCTCTGTCTCTACCATTCTCCTACTGATTTGCCCCATCATCTCCATCTCATCTTGAGTGTTATGATCTTTGAGGAGAAGAGATCCAGCACAAGATGATTATGGTCCCTGTCAGGTCTTCACATGATTCTGATTCTGATGGTGAAATCTGTGAAGGTTTATTTGGGCAAGGATTCATTACAAATATAGAAGAGGAGAAGAGTCCCTCACTGACTCATTGACCAATTGAAGTGCAAAAAAAGGACAATTTTGTGCCTAATACATAAAGTCCAAAGTCTGTGTAAGATGGCATTTGAACTCATGATAGCTGAAGAAAGAATCAAGGATGATAGTATAGTCCACCTGTCCTTACTGCCCCCAGCAGTGCAAAACCACTTTTTCTCCATGTCTACAGGATTAAAAAACGTCAAGAGAAAATGTGAAGCCCTGAGGGTCCCTTATCAGCCTCTCATCATCTTGCATGGCTATGCCAACTGCAGCCTATGATCCTTTCATCCTGGATGAATCTCTTCCACCTTTTCTAATTCTCCTCCCTGAAGCTTTTCCTTCAGGTACTCTTTAAGCCTTGTTTCCCATCATGTGAAGATCACTCTCCATGCTTTCATCTTCCTTTCCTTGGCAGCAGTCTGTCAGCTGTCTACAAGCTCCACTTCTCTCTTCTTAGAAGCAGATGCTCTTCTGATAGATGCCAGTGCCCTTTTCACAGGTTTCCCATTTGCTGGCAGGTTTCCAAGGACAAGTTAGGAAGAAGCAATTTTATTTTTCCTTAGATGAAACATGCACAGTAATGACTTGGAAATAAAACCTGTAAGGACAAGTTAATGGCACTTCTACACAGCTGCAATGACAAACCATTAACCTGCCACTTAGCTCCACTGTAAGCAAGTGTTGCTCATGTTGACCTTAAGATGTTTTCAGTAGGCTACTATATTCCTTCTGAAGGCTTGGGGAAGAGTGGCTAGAAAGCTGCCCAGCAGAAAGGGACCTGGAGGTGCTGTCTGACAGCCAACAGAACATGAGCCAGCAGTGTGCTCAGGTGGCCAAGAAGCCTCTATCATCAATAGTGTGGCCAGAAGGACCAAGGCAGGAATCATCCCCTTTCTACTGGGCACTGCTGAGGCCACACCTCAAATATTGGATTCAGTTTTGGATCCCTCACTCCAAGAACATTATAGAAGTGTTGGAGTGTGTCTGGAGAACAAGGAAGCTGGTGAAGCATCTGGAAAACTTGTGAGCAACGGTTGAGGGAAGTGGGATTATTTAGTCTGGAGAAGAGGAGACTGAAGGGAGACCTTATTGCTTCTACCACTTCCTGAATGGAGGTTGGAGCTGTGTGAGGTTTGGTCTCTCCTCAAATAACAAGTGATAGGATGAGAGAAAATGGCCACAAGTTGTACCAGGGGAGGTTTAGATTGGATATTTAAGAATAACTTTTCTGAAAGAGTGGTGGTGTTGGGTTGACAGTTGAACTCCATGGTCTTAAAGGTCTTTTCCAACCTCAATGATTCTATGATTTATGATATAAGCCTTTTTAATGTGAAGGTCTCTCAAAATAAATGGATTAAAAAAGATAATTGTGTCAAGGGAGAGAGAAATGGTTTACCGAGTTTCAGATTTGGTTTGTTGGTTTTTTTTTACTGAGAAGTCAGTTACTGCTGGAACTCTTAACATTCACAAAATAGAGATTTAAGAACCAGAGCCTACAGGACTTCACAAGCCCACCCAGCCTGCCCCAGCCTCTTCAATGCTTCATAGAGCTCCCAGCTCCTTTAGGGACCATGTACAATTTTCAGAGATTAAAGACCAATCTTTCCAGCTTCCATCTGTACTACAGAAATGTCAACATATTGAAAAGCCCCAACAGAAGTTACTAAAATTGAAAGACTATTGTAAGAAATGAAAAAAACAAACCAACCAACCCAAGAAGCAAAAAAACCAAACAACCAGAAAACATCTTAACTTTTGTGCTTTTGGCAGAAGAACCATAACTGGACCTTTCTCCAGTCTCTGCTAAGAACTTCTTGAAGAGAGGATTTTGTCTGAACCTCTCATAAAAACAAATTGACCCCGGGGTTGTCTATTAATGTTGTCCAGGCATCTCAAAGGCTGGCATTTACCTGTCAGATGTTCTTGGCAACCTTTTCAAATGTGTCTGGTTGGGAGAAAACCAAGCAGCAGAAACATCTTTCAGAAGTCTTCATGTGAAAGTGTTGATAAGTACTCAGTGTGTATTACCACATAGGAAGAGATTGATCCTTCTCTTTGCAAAGCCAGGTACTCACAACTAGGCCAGCCACACACATCCAAAAATCCTGAAGTAAGATTCAAACTGACAGGAGTTTAAAAATGCAGTATGACTCCTGTAATAACTTTAATAACTTCTCTGACTTCCTTGATTGTAGGCTTTGTCTGTGCCAGGTCTGAGTTGGAAACTTGGATTACCTACTTTTAAGAGTGTTGGCTGAGCTCCTAAATCCATCCTTCCTTGAGAAACACCAAATTACTGACTAAGCACAAAAGCTGTTAGAACTTTCAACCTCTCTTTGACTGTTGGCTTTATGTTCTTCAATGCTTCAGTCTCTATGAACAAATGCACAGAGAGTGTAAACTCCTTGTGATATTTCCCAGCAGAAAACCAGAAGCAACTGAGGTCATATTTGAATGCTTCATAAAGGGAATGAGTGGAAATGTAACATCATTTACTGACTACATAAGTAATTAAATACACAGAAAAGATCTAACTCTCTCTAATACTGATCACAATTATCCATTATTCTTCTTTTATTTTAATGAATGTTTATACTAAAAGCCTCTTTGAAGTTTTAAGTGGAGTGCTTTGACTGACATCTAGATAATGAAGTGCTATGATTTAATATCCTTGAAATTCCTGTTCCCAGAATGATCTCAAAGTTCTCTGTACTTTTTACAGTCCTGAACAACAGCATCCAAAATATTTGGTTTCTCCTTATCCATCTCTTTTCATTGCTCTGTCATAATGAACTATGAAGCCATGATCAGACTTGGGCAAATATTGATATCAGATCAGAGCAAATTCATAGAATCATAGATTGGTTTGGATTGGAAAGAATCTTAAGAGATCATCTAGTTCAAATTTCCCCATCTCCCTCTAGGGACATCTGCTAGACCAGGTTGCTCAAAAGCTCATCCAACCTGGCCTTGAACACTTCCAGGAATCCACAACTTCTCTGAGAAACCTGGTTCAGTGCTTCATGTCCTTCACAGTGATGAATTCTTTGTCCCTTGAAGCAATTCATCTTATGAAGCTTTATACACTCAAATAAGATACTGAATTTATTTGTGAGGTCTTGATGCTTAAAGAAGTGTCATAAAGGCCTGTGGAGGAGGGTTCTCCTCAGACACCTTATCTGCTGAGTTGGTATAGGATAAATCACTGTCTGGAAGTACCCATTTCTCTCTACTGACTACTGAAGGAGCCTGGACACTTAGCTAGGATGAGTCACCTAATTTATAGATGCTATGTTGATTAAGGTGGACTCAGTTTTTAGATCTTAGTACTATATATTCTTACCTGCATGACTGCCCATCATGCATCCATCAGTCCGTCAGTCATGGACTCAAAGAATCATTTTGGTTGGGAAAAACCTTTGAGTTCAACCACTAACCCAGCACTGCCAAGTCACCACTAAACCATGTCTCTCAGCACCACATCTACATGTCATTTAATCCCCTTCAGGGATCGTGACTCCACTACATCCCTGGCCTTGGTGTTCCAGACCTTGAAAACTCTTTTGGGGAAGAAATTGTTCCTCATATCTGATCTAAAGTTCCCCTAGTGCAACTCGAGGCCACTTCCTCTTGTCCTATCCTTGTTATTTGAGAGAAAAGACAGAATTCCACTTGGCTCCAACCTCCTTTCAGGTAGTTATAGAGAGTGAGAAGTTCCCACCCCCAGCCTCTTTTTCTCCAGGCTAAACAACCTTAAATCCCTCAACTGCTCCCCAGAAGACTTGTGCTCTAGACCCTTCCCCAGCTTTAATTTCCCTTCTTTGGACACACTCCAATTTTGTGAGTTTGCCTGAAGCTGATCTGTAAAGGTGCCTCCCTTGGTTTAAAAGCATGATGAAAAGAAGAAAAATCATTAATTCTCCTGAAGATCTCTAAGATAAGTAGGACTGGGACATCTGTCCTTTCAATTGTCCACCTCCACAGTAATGCCATGAACATTGTGACCAGTTCTGCTAACCTTTCTAATGTTGTTTCTTTCACTAATCATACCAGCAGGTGTCTGCATGAATATAGCCTACAGACATAATTAAAGTTGTGAAGCTGCTTGACATGCAACTAACCTCACTGGTACCCATCTCACAGCATCCACCTGGCATATGACTGTGGAGTTCATGCTAAGAGCACTGATAATTACAGGTTTGAGGACAAAGAACAACTGGAACATATCCAAAAATAGAGAATGAAAGATGTCTAATGTGGCAAGTGCTTTTACTAGATTCCATTAGGATGCACTATAATCTTCTTTGGCTATCCTTTATATATATCCTTGTAGTGCAGCAAAGGTTGACTTTCATCTATCAAGAGTAACCTTCAGCATTAAAATACTGTTAGCTATCCAGGATATACAACCTATCTGCATAATCTTAGAAGGCTGACTAGCCTGTTCTTTCTCCATGTTCCAATAAGAGAGGAGTTTAAATGCAGTATATGAACTTCTTATTTTGTCACATCCAACTATTCCTGAGAACCAGAAGCTACTATAATTTTAGGATGTATTCTTTATCCCAAAGATTCTCAAAGTACAGAGTAGAGAACATGAGGCCTGGAAAATACAGACTTCATGGCATTTCTGCAGTCCAGCACTTCCACACAGAGTGGTTCTAAAGAATAAAGCTGGGGAGGGACTTTTTAGGCTATCAGGGAGTGACAGGACTAAGGGGAATGGAGCGAAGCTGGAGGTGGGGAGATTCAGACTGGGGGGTGAGGAGGAAGTTGTTCAGCATGAGAGTGGTGAGAGCCTGGAATGGGTTACCCAGGGAGGTGGTTGAGGCCCCATCCCTGGAGGTGTTTAAGGCCAGGCTGGATGAGGCTGTGGCCAGCCTGATCTAGGGTAGGGTGTCCTTGCCCATGGCAGGGAGCTTGGAACTAGATGATTCTTGTGGTCCCTTCCAACCCTGACTGATTCTATGATTCTATGAACCCACAGCCTCGTCATTGCTAGTCTTTCTCCTCCCAGAAAACATGTGCCAATGATATCTATACATTTATGTGTGATATCTGTAGGAGTGGATGTATTGTGCTCCTTTTAAAGGAAAGAGGCTTTTTTCTGTCAGTACGCAGTTCCCTGCCTATGGTGCTGATCTTGGGAATCTTCCAAAAAATGGTGTTTTCCAACCTGAATATTTCTGTGATTCTGTGATTTTAGGAAGGTTTATTAAAAAAAAAAAATCAACTGAAAACATGCTAGGAAAGAAAACTCCTTATAAAATGAACTCTGGTTTCCAAAGCCTTCTGTGTTCTTATTCCAGCTGAGAGCAGAACAGAGCATAGTATTACAAAGCATTTTGATGTCTTGTGAAAAGAAGTCTTTCCTGTGGTGGCTCTTCACTGTCTTGGAGTTAATAATGTCATCTTTGATTCATCTATAAATTTCATTATCAATTTGATTTGATTCTAATTCCTTGACCACTAATATATTAAGTCCCACCACCGATCAAGCAGTAACCTCTGTCATCCTCATAACTTTTTGAAATATGATTTAAGGCAAACTTTTCTCTAAACAGCTCCATCCACTCCATCCATAATATCTTCAACTTAAATATTGATTTCCTATGACATGCTGTAAGGAATACTTGACTTAAATCTATCTAGATCAAACCTGCTGCCTTACAGCCAGGGTCTGAGCAGAGCAGAATAGTCTGAGAAGTGAAAAGAACAGGCAGCGTAAGATTAGGGTCACAGGGCTGGGTGATAGGTTGGAGTGGATTATCTTCAAGATCTCTTCCAACCTGCTTAAGTCTATGATTCACCTGTTGTTTTATAAAGAGAATAATCCACACTGCTGTCAAAAGCTGCATTTTCCTAAGTAGTAGTTCTTCCTTTACCATAGTGATTTTCTCAAAGTCATTCTAGTTTAACCATGCCATTGCACCTTCATTTTTTTTTCCAGTTAAAATTCCACTCATTTTACAGAACTTTCCTAGCCTTACAGCTAGGGGGAAGAAAAGAAAAAAAAATAGAAGCTTGTATTAGGCTGTTGTACACACTTAGCCTTTAATTTCATTTTGTAGCACGTATACCAGAAGGGAATTGGGCACTGATTGCTTACTGAGTTCTCATTTTCTCAGGCTTCAACATTAATGTTGTTTGGCATAAACTGCCATCATCTCAGATTTTTATGATAAAATGCCATGTTTTTTTTTCTATTAGACATTCCCTAGAGGTTTTATAAGATCTATTCTTTATTCATTCACACACAGGATTTTTTTTCCTATGTTGAGGTATGTAACTTTCCCTAGTAACAAATGGTTTCAGATGGAGCAGTCACTTTAATTCATGCTCCTGCAGCTCTCAGCAAATCAAAGGGTCAGCTTTGATTGTGGTTGGAAGAGACCTCCAAGATCATCCAGATCAGCCTATCGCCTTGCCCTGTCCAATCAACTAGACCATGGCACTAAGTGCCTCTTCCAGGCTTTTCTTGAACACCTCCAGGGACGGTGACTCCACAACCTCCCTGGGCAGCCCATTCCAACGCAAATCACTCTCTCTGGCCAAGAATTTCCTGCTAACATCTAGCCTATATCTCCTCCAGCACAACTTGAGGCTGTGTCCCTTTGTTCTGCTGCTGGTTGCCTGGGAGAAAAGACCAACCCGTACCTGGCTACAGCCTCTAGATGATCCTTGTGGTCCCTTCCAACCCTGAGTTATTCTACAATTCTGTGATTTTTCTCCAAGTGAAAATGCTGGCTTTGAAAAAAAGGAGAAAAAAAAAATAAAGGGATAACACAGATACCTTTGGATAAGAATCAATTTTCAATGCCAAAGTCTTTAAGGAAGAAAATAAATAATATGAATGTGAAAACAGTGACCCAAAGTTAAGAATCAATTTTCAATGCCAAAGTCTTTAAGGAAAAAAAAAAATAATATGAATGTGAAAAGAGTGACCCAAAGTTAAGAATCAATTTTCAATGCCAGAGTCTTTAAGGAAGAAAATAAATAATATGAATGTAAAAACAGTGACCCAAAGTTCTATATTCTTTCTGATGCTTCTTTATGAACCATATTCCTTGGCTGAACTTTGGATCTCCAGCACCAGTCTCCTTCCTGTTGAACTCTCTAGTATCTATGAGGAGACTGTCAGGCTGAAGTGCTCATTCTAGGGAGGATAAAGATGCCCCTAAGCTGCTCAGATTGTCTCCAGTGTCAACTCCAAATACAGATTGGGTGCTGGGTGACAAGCCAAAACCTTTTCAGTCCTTGGAGATTAGGTTGCAGGGGTGAGTGAGTGTGTGTGTATGCATGTGAGTTAGATTATTCTGATTCTTCATTGTTTCAGCTGAGCATTAGAAATTTGTCTATAATTGCATTAATTTGTCTATGATTGGAACAAGATTGAAATTACTTCTCATTATTAAGCAACATTGCTCGATGTCCACAAGAATTGTGCATTTTCTATCTTTCTTACATTAATAATAATAGCTGTTTTCTCTGGCTATGAATATTACATGCCAAAGGTAATCTTCACCCTCCCTCTGCTTACTTCAATATTTTTTGCTGCTCCTTTAAAACAATAGAAAAATGCTTTTCAGCATGCTACCTCTGGCAGGCATAGTTAATGTCTTCTTGGTGTTTCCCCTTGGTACCACAAAAGTAGATTTTCATTCCTTTGCTGGTAAAATTTGCTTTCTTTCTGCCATAAGTATGTGAACAGTCTGCTTGAAAATCATTCTTTCTCTGTAAGAAATGATCTTCTGCAAGTGTTCTTCTAGTGGCTGCTTTGTTCAAAAATATTTCCTGACTTTTCACCTCCAACTCCTCCTGTGTGCCATCCTTGATCAAAAATAGCTCAGAAAGGTGGAGTAATATTAGCCAGAGGGAAAAAGTCTCTTATCATTAAACATAATCACTCCATGGCCAAGAGATTCAACAACTGGAGCCTGGCTTTTGGGGCACAGGCTCTCATGAGGAGTGTCACATTCTGTGACTGTGTCTAGTCTGTGACTGTGTCACATTCTACTGTGTCCAGTTCTGGACTCCTCAATTCAAGAGAGGTGTTGAGATACTGGAATGTGTCCACAGGAGGGCGACAAAGCTGGTGAGGGGCCTGGAACACAAACCTTATGAGGAGAGGCTAAGGGAGATGGGGGTGTGCAGCCTGGAGAAGAGGAGGCTCAGGGCAGATCTCACTGCTGTCTACAACTACCTGAAGGGAGGCTGTAGCCAGGTGGGGTTGGTCTCTTCTGCCAGGCAACCAGGAACAGAACAAGGGGACACAGTCTCAAGTTGTGCAGAGGGAGGTATAGGCTGGATGTTAGGAGGAAGTTCTTCCCAGAGAGAGTGATTGGCTTTGGAATGGGCTGCCCAGGGAGGTGGTGGAGTCACCATCCCTGGAGGTGTTCAAGAAAATACTGGAAGAGGCACTTAGTGCCATGGTCTAGTTGATTGGACAGGGCAAGGTGATAGGCTGATCTGGATGATCCTGGAGGTCTCTTCCAACCTGGTTGATTCTATGACTCTATGATTCTACATAAGCATCTCTGCAGGTGGACACTGCTCTTATCAGGAGCACTTGTAAGAGCCAGATCCCTCTGACCCTGACTCTCCAATGTGCACACCCTTTAAAAGTGAGGGCTGGCCTCATCCTTACATTTTGATTTGTAATTTTATAGTAAATTGCAGGATCAGGAAAGTATATTATCATTTAAGTATGATTTTAGGAGAGTTTTAAAATGGGCCTTAATTTTGTATGCCTTAGAAAGTATATTTGGGCTCTATCTTCAATAGCAGTGGCAGAGCTAGAATCAAGAATCCATTAATAATATCCCAAATTGACATGTCCTACCTAAAATGTGTTAAGGAAGCAAGGTGAAGTCAAAAAGAAAGAAACAAAAAGTAGTATTTTCCTTTGAGAGAATAAGCAAATGACAATATCTGTAGTCTGTCTTCATTAGCATGTGTTGCCATCACTGCTGAGCCAGCATAACATATACACTGAGCTGGTGACAAGTCACAGCATCAGAGTACAGTTGTCTTAGGCACCAGGAGAGAAGAGCCAAGTATGCCCACGTGTATTCCCATGCTACGTCTTAGTGTATAATCTAAGTCCATTGGAGCTCAGTGACATTTTTTGACAAGCAGGAACGGAGGAGAAGGTTCTAATGGCTTACCAGAACCATTAAGAAAATCAGATAGGTGGAATCAGTGCCTCAGAGAAAAATGTTATATCACTGTGTGGCTCCTGAAATTGCCACCACTACTGTTTTATTAAAGATGCAGCACTCTTATTGCAGCCCATGAAGCACTTGCTAGCACTGTCCATGTCAGGCAAATTGTCACTAAATTCCTTAGTTCTCATTCAGTTCTGTTAATGAGGCTCTCGCATGTTTCTACATCTGGGATCCCTAATTAATCAAACAAATTACCTTAGGGCAAATTGTCATCTTTGAGAGGGGAAGATGCAATTGAGGACAAAAAAAGGTCCAATCATTTTTGTTACCTTCCTCTTTGAGTGTTAATAGAAAAGAAAGCAGAATATAAATGCAAAGTCATTTTGCTTTAATTAAGAAAAATGAAAATGATTGTATATTCTATTTCCACTTGTGACACCTTGTCGGATGCTTTAAGCACAATTAAGTTGAGGTCAGACAGTTCCAGAAGTGAAGATTTCTGGTGCCTCTGCTGAAGAAAACACTACTGTCTAGAACGATCATCTGCTATTAGTGCATTTACAGCCTTCATATTTTGTGCTTGTACATTTCTTTTTAGGCTTGATTTTTTACATATTTATCCAATTTTTGTTTCTCAGTTAACATTCATATAGTTATTCTTTTTTTCTCGCCCTTCCTTTACCCTTTTTATTTCATAGGCTCTCTTACTTCTTTGTTTCACCTCTCTTTTTGCTTTTCTCACATGCATCTTTTAAAAGAGCAGTGGGGAGACCTCGTGAATAATCACATCTGATTTTCATAAAAATGATTGTGATGGTTTGGGTGTTCTCTTCCCCCCCCCACTCTTATGAAAATCACCCAGACTAGACTCAGCCAAGCTGGAAATTGAAGCTTTATATTTACAGCTTAGCACAATATACAGGCATATGTACACAAATATATACAGTTATATAACAAAATATACAAGTTAAAAAGTAATACAGAAACACAACAGCCCTCCCAGAAACCAGACTCCTCAGGAGGGGCTCCCAACCGCCCTTCCACCTCCTTTCCACCCCTCTACCTTATCCCAGACTTGGCCTTGTGTTCAAAGTGAGTTTGGAAGATCAGCCAGGGGGATTAGAAAGCAGAAGGATTAGTTACACAGACAGCAGGTTAGAGAGAGAAGGGTGCAGGCAGCCAGAGACACACAGCAACTCTGTTATCTATGTTTGTGTTCTTGTTTTATATACCTCAGCAAGCCTGCGAGTGCAGCAGACATCCCCATTGTTTCCTTTTCATAGCCTAGAATCTAATTCTTCTCACCAAAATATTCCAGCTAGCTTCAAACTAGCACAATGACCACACTCCCTTTTGCATGGAAGGAGATCAAGCAATGTCAAGGATTTGACATTGCTACCTGAATGGTGGTGATTATATGTAGACATTGCTTGTTCTCAGAATCATGCAAAGCACTTCTGCTGGACTGCATTCTCTCTCCCCGTTCAGTAGCTGTTTGGCTGTAATTTATTCCTGAGATGACAGAATGCAGTTTACAACTTGTATCCTGTATACCTAATGAGACAATTATTCCAAGAGAGCCTGAGCTGTTCAGCAAAATTGACACAGAGCAAACAGAAAGACTGTGCTGGAAATGAAGACTATGTTTATGTAACCCAAGGGGCTCCTGGTTAGGCTGTCATTTGTTTGCACGTAACTTCAGTTTGTGGAAAATGAGGTCTCACAAATCTGCCCCAAAAGATGGTCCAAGCCAGGCTTCCCAACACTGTGTACAAAATATTTGGACTTTCAGAAGATGTTGCTCTTCTCTGAATGTTAACTATGAAAGTAACGGTGAGTAAAGCGGAAAGGAGTGAGAGAGGGATGAGTCTTTCTTTCCAACTGGCACAGCCAGCACGCTGTCTACCAGAGGAGGGAGACAGCCAGGAGACAAAATTCGAGTTGTAAGCAGAGATGGCTCCATGTCTTCCAAAGCACTGTAACATAGGATGTGTATTTAACACATTATTTTTAGTTTACAAATGTTTGTTGACAGGAGTGACGAATATAATGTGCATATGGGAGTGAGGAGCAGGAAGGAAACATTCTGTCCCCACTTGAAATAGTCTTCTTGTAATCCAAACAAACACACACCTGTAAATTCCTTGCAAGTCAGCCAGCTGAAGCTCAGGAGATGACTCATGATCACTTACTAAGGTAGGCCTGTGTGGACATGGGATCTTGAGTGCGGTGGGAGTTGTGATGTTGCAATGCAGCAATTTTAAGCAAGGGCTTTCTTCTTTACAAGCAACTAAAAAAGATCTGCCAGCAGAGTTATTTTTCAAGAAAAGCATATAGAGAGCTCAACATGGACTCGGGAGGAGGGAGAACTTAACTACAGCTACAGGTCTGCATGTGATGTTTACTACTTCAACTGACATCCTCAGGGTCCCCTCACTTACCCTATGGGTCAAATTGGCAGCCCTTACACGAGAAATGCTCCCAATGAGTTCAGCACAGATTCTGATCATAAAGCACAAGTATCATATATTAGTAACATCAAAGAGAATCATAGAATCAACCAGCTTGGAAGAGACCTCCAAGATCATCCAGTGCAACCTAGCACCCAGCCCTGTCCAGTCAACTAGACCATGGCACCGAGTGCCTCCTCCAGTCTTTTCTTGAGCACCTCCAGGGATGGTGACTCCACCACCTCCCTGGGCAGCCCATTCCAATGGCAAATCACTCTCTCTGTGCAGAACTTCCTCCTAACACCCAGCCAGCTTCCAAGGTGTGCCTGGCTTGCATTTCTGCATGGAGATGGAACTGGAGAAGTAACCACTAGTAAGCACTAGATTTTGGTTCTGTTCTGGCAGGGGGGTGAATTTGATGATCTCCAGAGGTCCCTTCCAACTCCTAACATCCCGTGATCCTGTGAAGTCGCTACTGGGTGCAGAACCCAATGCTTGTGGAAATGTTTAGCTCAAAAACATAGCAGTAAGAACTAAGAAGGAGCTTGTAGTTCTATATCTTTGTCTCTTTTTATTACAGTTTTAATAATATACTTAGTTTCAAGGGATAATAGTAGTCTGTAATTAGTCTTAATAATGACATGTATTTTTAGCACGTTTGAATTATTCAGAACATCAGAATGGTTTGAGGACATGTTCTTCAGTGAGGGGGCATGGCAGTGCTGGGGTTTTGGGTAAGAGTGGAGTGGGAGGTGCCTTTGTACCACTCTTTGTGGGGTGCAAAGTTGCCTAGGTGTACACAATGACTTTGACAGAGCAGAAGCCAACATCAGTCTGGCACTGAGACTGCACTGCTTTCTTTTCCCAACAAACTGCCATAGTAAAGATGTTAAAATTGTAAGCTGGAGGGACAAAATGCTCTAGGTCACATCCAGCCTGCTCATACAATCATATCTGCTGTACAGAGGCAGAGTGTGGAGAGGAGAGATCTGAGGATACTCAGCTCTCATCTGACAGAGTTGTGATATATGAAGATTTGATGAACGGTGGCTTCAGCATTCACAAAACTCAGAGTATCATTTAACAGCAGGCATGATTTATGTACTAGAGGTTGTTTCATACCAGTTAAAGAGGTATAATAATAACTATCAACAGGGCAGCAAAAATCCTGAAAACACAGTGCAGTGAGTCTCGGTTAGCTATGATGGCCCATGGATTTCCCCTGTTATCTGCTGAGAGGCTTTGCTGCTTCCTCCCAGTCACTACTCTTCAGATTAAAAGCCTGAGCTCTCCAACATATGGCTGCTCCAATTGCAGTGGATCCTGGGCTTGTTTCCAACACACTATAACTCCAGTTCACCAGAACAGCACTTAGAGATGTCCAGCTAAAATGTCCCTTTTTATCAGGGAAAATTCTTTCCCAGTGGTACTGTTTGCCACTGAATAGAATTCAAGAATATTTTTTTCTATTATGACTTTTATTTTCATAAAGAATGTTGACATGAAATACTTAATGTGATGTCCTAATTAACACAAATGTACCAAAACCCTTTATTTTCCAGAGAAAATTATGTTACACTGTTACATTTCCACATTTTGTGGCTGCATATTTTATACACTGTCACCATGGTTACTGTGTCATTAAAGTCTATTCAGAAGGAGCTGGGCATAGCATAGAGCTATCATAGGGCATGATTGCTTCTTTAAAAGAAGCTCTGCAGTTAATTAGTGTAAGTTTGTGTAAATTGGACCAATGGAGAGCATGAAATTTGGAACAAATTATTGTAGAGTCTGAAGCAAATGGGGAAGTTTTTTATTTGATTTAGAAACTTTCTTACTGTATCATGAGCCTGCTAAACTTTTAATTGTTTAAGGCTGAAGCCACACTCTGACATACTGCTGGCAGAATGTAGACAGCCCTACCTGAGAAGGGAGAGGTAAATGGGAAGTATGTGTGATGGGCAGACAGCTAGGGAAAAGCCTGGCCTGATTTTGCTTGGTGGCTTGGACATTGTAGAACCAACTTCAGCTACTCAGGAATCTTTCAAGCTGTCCTTTACATACCAATTAAGTGTATGTTTCCTCCACAAGGTGCACTGTATATTTGGAGAGTGGGGGCTCTCTCTTTTCTCATTTAATGCCCAGCACTGTAGTAGCAGATGCAAAGCAGGGTCTTGCAATCACACATTTCCTTAATCTTTCTTTAAATACTGAAATTCTCATCAGAAAACAACACATCCACAGTCATGTAGATGCCTATCTACCTTTCTATTGTATGGGAAGCTGACTATAATGACTGAATATCCTCTGCTTTGGACGCCCAATCCATTTTCCAGTATGCCTCTGCATGATTTGTGACCTTTATCCTCTTAAGTTAATACGAGTTTCTCCTTTGTCCCTGTGACACTGTGCTGAGCACAGATGTATGCTCTGTTTCACCTGCCTTTGAAAGCATTTGCATTGCCCACTGCCAGCAGCAAGTTTGAGTGACTGCACAGAAGTGAGAGTACGTAGGCTAACGGCTCCTAGCAGCAAAGATGGCCTGTCCTTGTCCTGTCGCTACCCCCATACTGCCATATACCCTCCGTCTGCCCACAGCCAGGGGCAGGGATCAGCAACTCTGCTTTTGGTAAATTTTCTGAGTTTCATCTCATAATTTTGGCAGATATTAACAATTAACTGCTCCTCCTGGACTCAGAAAACCTAACACTGTCCTGATCTGAGTTGATGCTTGGCTTGTATAGTGTTGCTTGTGTAATGCTAGGATACAGTGGGTATTTTCCCTTCTCTGTAAGGAGGAAAAATCAGTAGCATCTTCTTCAGGTGCTGGTAAGCACAAACTGTGTAAGGCCCAGGTAAAAACCTCCTGTCCCAGTCACTCACCTTTCCCATACTTTGAATCCTAACATAAGATGCATGGACAGAATCACACTGGCCCCAGCAGCTCCACAGGACATGCTTCCACTGACGAACAAGGCAAGAAACCTTATATGAAATCTTGAGCAGTCACCAACAATCCCTGCCTCCTCACAATTATCCATTTTGATCCCAGAAGCAGCTCTGCACTGGTTGTCAGTGCTCTGCATGATAGTCTTGAGCAGAGAATATGCAAAATCTGAGTAATTCCAGTAACCACTGCCAGTTTGACCGGTTGCAGGCTGTTGCAAGCAGCCCTTAGACAAACAGCTGCTAAAGGAGAAGGGGAAAAAAAGCTAAACTGACAGCACTAAACCACACTTGTTCTTGTCTAGTGTTTTTGTATGGGCACATCCGTAACAAATAATTAGGCTGTTTCGGTTGCAGGACTGTTAATTGAATGCATAAGACCAGTAACATGGCACAGGTCTATGTGCATGAGATTGTTCTCCCTAATCTGATCACTGGCAGAGCTGCAATTCTGATGTTCAGGATCTCTGCCAACCTTTTCTCCACCAGTGCTCCTGCCTTTTTGTCTGCATCTGTTCACTTACCAAATATATCTGCAGGATACCTGAACCCTTACCTAGGATAATACCCTGCCAAAAGGTAGGTAACAACAGGTATTGGTGCAGTATAACATTGCTATGTAGCTATGCTATGATGAAATATCTAGGCAGCATGTCAGGAACATTGTATTTATCTTTCTGTAGCTTTTTGCATCATTTTGTGAAAGGTCAAGTATGCTTGTGATGATGTGATGTTATCAGAGGACATTTCAACAACTATTTTGCAGTCAGAGAATTAACACTGGGAGAGACAAGCACTTTAGCTCCAACATCAGCAGCAGCAGGTGATCCTGCACCTCCTTATTTGTGCTAATACAGCCTCCAACCTTGTGAGAAAGTGTGGACATCACCATGCTAGGCCATGCTGTGTTTTCCTTTCTTGTACTGCTCCCTGGCAGAGTATTAGCTGCTCCCTGGCAATCCAGTGTGGAAACACTCCACCTCAGTTAAAAGCATTAGAAGCATACATGAGACATACATTTGTGTGGGGAAAAAAAAGAATCACTGCCCTCCTGGCAAATACAGTAAGCACATAATCCTCCACGTGATGGTGGCTTGCAGCAAGCACAGCGCAACAGAACTCTGGGCGCTCCACTTGCTGCCTCAGTCTGCTGCTTTTGTTCATGGCTTCTGCTAAATCCACATCACATTTCCCATTAGCTTAGAAAATGTTCATTTCACAGAAGCCCTGTGTTGCGGAGGGCAGTAATAATTCGTGGCCGAGTCGAAAATTTATCAAAATTAGGTATTTTTTTATTTTTACAAAACCCGCCCCCACAACTATATATACAAAGATTAATTTCGTTTGATAAACAGGTTAAGTTGCATGAGAATTCTACGAGGATACCATTAATAATCTGACTATATATATTTGGAAGTCAGTTTTTGGAAAAGGCTTTAGCTATTAATTAATAGCGGTTTCTTACTAAATTAAGCTAAGCCAAATAACTCACTCAGGCTGGCTTGTGCGGTCGGTCTTCCTCCTCCAGCGGCTGCAGGAGTCGTTAAGAGTCGTTAAGGGTCGTTAGGCAGACAAAGGTGTGCCTAACACCAAGGCAAGTCCTTTGGTCTCTCTGCAATCCAGGCACAGGAGAGTGAGCGAACTCGTCCAGGCACACGCAAAATCCAAAGCGGGAACCCCCAAAGGCGGGAAGACCCCCAATATTTATACCCTTCGCTAGACAAAGGGCAGAGTTACCACACTTTAGGCGCGAAAGCGCACGGCCAATCCCAGCCTGGCTCCAGCGCGGGAACTCACGGGGCAGTCGCCGCCCCCTTCTCGGCTGCAGGGCAGGCGAGGGGGGGGGGAAACCAGGCGGCTTTTCCCCTTTCCCCCCGAAGTCCGGGCAGGAGAGGAATTTAGGGGTACAGGACTCCAGGACATCCCACCCCGGTGGTAATGAGCATCTTTGTCTAGAACCTGAGTGAGAGGTGATCCCCCTTCAATTTAGGAACCTATTAATATATATATATGGCTTAGCCTTTTCCAACATTAACAATAGGTAATACATTAATCGCCCCAACAATATTTAACAATACTTAACAAGGCTTAACAATAGCCCAAACAGTATTAAATAAAGCTACACAGTCAATTTGAAGATTGCTCTGTTCCTGGTAGAGCAACCAAGTTCATGGCAGAGCCTTAGATGCTCTGAGTCCATGGCTGGAGGTCACAGTCCGTGGGTCCGGATGCCATCATCCACTGGCCACCCCGGTGATATGACTCCATCTCTCGTGTAGCTGGTTCTCCTTTCCCAGGTGCTGGTCAGGTGGTCAGGAACTGGTCCTCTGCCTCGACCTTAACCTGTAAGGAGACAAAATCTGCCTCGGCCTATAAAGGCCAGGCTTAGCAATTAATAGTTGGGGACGATCCACCGTGCACTGATCCGGTGGCCTTTTGTACTGGGGCAGGTGGTCAGTGACCACGTGGCTCACCTAGGCAGCAGGTCTTTATTCTGGGGGCTTCTGTAGCTCTCCCCGTGACTGCTGACCATTAAAAGCTGCCGAGCCACTATTACAGTAATTCAGTGTTTAGCCTCCCGTGTGGGAGACGAGAAAGGGTTAACCTTTCTGTCTGGGGACGAGCTGCAGTTCCCAGCGGGGGGGCTGCCGCTTCTGGGCGAGCCACTTCGGGAGCCACCGCTGGGCTTCTCGCGGCTGCCTCTGGATTTTGCAGCCGATTTCTGAAGGCACCGCACTAGATCCTTCAGCTGCCAGTCTGCCAGCTGCCTTAAAACAGTTTTTGGTACCCCTAAAGTCAGGGCTTGTCTATACCAACTGTTCTTTTCTCTGGGTCTCCAGTCACTCTGTTGGTCTCTGCCCCTTCCCCTCGGGGAGAAGCCTGAAGGACCGGTCCCCCTGGGGGGGCAGTCCTGCACTGGCCGGACCTGCCTGCGCAGAGTCCTGGGATTTTCTGGGGGAGAAGCACGAGACTGTCTCTCCCCAGCCCCTTTTCCTTCAGGAGACCCAAACCCAAACTGCAGCCCGTGGGCATTCAAGTCAGTTAACAGTTCAGCCCAAGTCATTACGTGCTCTTTAGCACCATCGTTCTCTGCATTTTCTCCAAGCACACGTTCAATTTTCTCAACATTCTTCATTAGTTGGATTTGCAGAGTTGCTGGCAAACCCTTCATAATAGGGTGCAGTCTCTCCGGGTCCACAGGGGCATAAAACGGGCAATCGTAATGTCCCTTGTCATAGATAGCCTGGACACAGGCAAGTCTGCGGAGAGCAGTGATGAGCTCAGAGGAGCTGGTGACCTTTAGTTCCGTCGGCTCCCCCCGGTAGGCTGGACGGACACTGCTTGCCCAGTATGCTATCCGGGCGGTGAGGCTGTGTGTCCCCTCGGGTTCACGTGTCAGGAACACATCGTCCCCCCAGTCTCCAGCAGCTTCCTGCGAGTCTAGAAGGACCCGGTCCCCACCGGCTCGGGACACTCGATACACATAGTCAGCGACTGAGTCCCCAGGATCTCTCGCATATTTGACTTGTAAGTCACTGAGCTGTGCGTCTGTGAACTGTTTTTTGATCACGGTGGTCCCTGCAGCGCCTTTCCTGCCCTTCACGGACTCAGTTCTTATCACAGGCAACACGTGCCTCTGCACCGTGGCGCCCTCCTCACCGGAGCTCTCTTCTCCGCTAGCTACGGGAGAGTCCGGTCGGGACCTGCGCTTTCTGCGTGGCTTTGAGGCTTTCTGCCGCGCAGAGGCATGTGCAGAGGAATTCTCTGAGTCTCTGGCAGAGTCTTTTGTGCCTGGTTTCGGGGAACTCCTCTCCCCCGAAGAGCCCCTCGGGGCATTCTCTGCCTTTCTCCCCGATTCCCGCGAATCACTCCATTCAAATTCAGACACGGAGACCGAAGAGGTGGTGTCTGCAGGCGTTACAAGCCTTTCTTTCATCCGGGCAGTCAGTGCCGCGGTCAGGCTCTTTGTCTGCGCCAGCATGCTTTCCCAGATACTTTGGCATTTAGCTTTTTCGGCTAATAAATCCTTTTCCAAGGCCTGAATTCTTTTTTCATAATTTTCAAATTCGGCCAGAGTCTGGGTCACGACTGACCCCAGAACAACAGAGAAATGCTCCGTTGGAGACTCAGAAATCACAGGGTCTGAGCGCTCAGCTAATTTCTCCAGGATTTTCTCCGGATTTTTACAATTTTTCTGAGCCCAAATTAAATCAAGCCCTGTGATTAGGCATCCCTTTTCTTGTAGAAATTCTATGATTGAACTACCCAGCATACACTGCGCCATAATGTTGCGGAGGGCAGTAATAATTCGTGGCCGAGTCGAAAATTTATCAAAATTAGATATTTTTTTATTTTTACAAAACCCGCCCCCACAACTATATATACAAAGATTAATTTCGTTTGATAAACAGGTTAAGTTGCATGAGAATTCTACGAGGATACCATTAATAATCTGACTATATATATTTGGAAGTCAGTTTTTGGAAAAGGCTTTAGCTATTAATTAATAGCGGTTTCTTACTAAATTAAGCTAAGCCAAATAACTCACTCAGGCTGGCTTGTGCGGTCGGTCTTCCTCCTCCAGCGGCTGCAGGAGTCGTTAAGAGTCGTTAAGGGTCGTTAGGCAGACAAAGGTGTGCCTAACACCAAGGCAAGTCCTTTGGTCTCTCTGCAATCCAGGCACAGGAGAGTGAGCGAACTCGTCCAGGCACACGCAAAATCCAAAGCGGGAACCCCCAAAGGCGGGAAGACCCCCAATATTTATACCCTTCGCTAGACAAAGGGCAGAGTTACCACACTTTAGGCGCGAAAGCGCACGGCCAATCCCAGCCTGGCTCCAGCGCGGGAACTCACGGGGCAGTCGCCGCCCCCTTCTCGGCTGCAGGGCAGGCGAGGGGGGGGGGAAACCAGGCGGCTTTTCCCCTTTCCCCCCCGAAGTCCGGGCAGGAGAGGAATTTAGGGGTACAGGACTCCAGGACACCCTGGCATTTTTTTTCCTAACATTTCCAAAAATAAAGCATAACCAGAGGGTTCCTGTTATGTAACATAAATATTTTATTATCTTCCACATTACTGACTTGCAGAGGGGAAAAAAAAATCTAGACACACTTTCAGCTTCTTTCATTAGATGGCCTTGAAAAAGATGATGTCATATTCTACAAGTTGTCCTGCATAACCATGGAATATTGCATTAAGTATAGAATCAGAGAATCAACCAGCTTGGAAGAGACCTCCAAGATCATCCAGTCCAACCTAGCACCCAGCCCTATCCAATCAATTAGATCGTGGCACTAAGTGCCTTATTCAGTCTTTTCTTGAACATCTCCAGGGATGGTGACATGATTCACCCAGTCCTTCCAATCTGCTTTTTCCCAGTACAACTGTGATGGCTTAGGTGTTACCTGCCCCTCCCACACTTAAGAAAATCACCCAGACTAGACTCAGCAGCTGGAAATTAAAGAAAATGAAGCTGTATTTACAGGTTAGCACAAAATACAAGCAGATATTTACAATCTATACAGCTATAGGCAGAAATATACAAGTTAAAAAGTAATACAGAAACACAACAGCCCTCCCAAAAACCAGAGTCCCCAGAAGGGGCTCCCAACCACCCTTCCACCTTCTTCTCACCCCTCTACCTTATCCCAGACTTTGCCTTATGTTCAAGGTGAGTTTGGAGGGTTGGCCAGGGAAGTTAGGAAGCAGATGGATTAGTTACACAGACAGCAGGTTACAGAGAGAAGTGCATGCAGCCAGAGCCCAAAATCAACTCCCTTATCTATGTTTATGTTCTTGTTTTTATACAAGCCTGTGAGTGAAGTAGACATCACCACTGTTTTGTTTTCAGAGCCTATAATCTAATTCTTCTCACCAAAATATCCCAGTTAGGCTCTAACTAGCACAACAACTCAAGATACCTTTCTGCTTTCCCCTTTTCTGAGCCTGAACTGAAAAACATTGCCTATCGCTTCCCATGACCTCCCCATGTTTCCCAGCCTACCCTTTGCTAACCCTAACATAAAATGCCATCAAACAGACTGTGCAGAATTCCAGATAAAGACTTTTAACATGTCTGTACAGTGAAATTAACATGTGATTTAGCATTTCATGGAGCCACAGAATGGTTTGGGTTGGAAAGTACCTTAAAGATCATCTAAACCAAACCACCCTTGCTGCAAGTAGGGAGATCTTCCACTGAATTAGAGTGCTCAAATTTGCTAGATTTGTTAGGCAAGCTACACTACTCTTCTATTTCTATTTCACAAGCAATGAAACAATGAGCACTGGGGGTAATCATGACAACATCTACCTTTTGAAATCATAAGCATCAAAATAATTATGGCATTCCCAGACCTCATCCTTTGCCAAATTGATGATTGAAAAGACAGGAAAAATTAACATCTACACTTTACCACAACCTGCTTTGCTTTCTCTCTAGAAGTGATCTCTCTAGATCAGAGGCACTATTTTACATGTGTGTGTATATATATATATGTATATGTATATGTGTGTACACCTGACAGGCTGAGGGAGCTGGGGTTGTTCAGCCTGGAGAAGAAGAGGCTCTGGGGAGACCTAATAACAGCCTTGCAGTACCTGAAGTGGGCTACAGGAAGGCTGGAGAAAAACTGTTTACAAAGGCCTGTGATGACAGGACAAGGGGCAATGGCTTCAAACCTGAAAAGAGCAGATTTAGATTGGACGTCAGGAACAAGTGTATGGAATGAGCTACATTGCCATTAGATAATGGCAGTGTTGGCATCTCCATGCTTTTATTAATTTGATAGATCTTGGTTACAAATTCATCATGTAATTTGTGTATGAGCATGCTTGTGCTTAAAGCAAGGATGTAGGGAGGTTTTAGAGGAGGGAAAGAGGAGAAACCCAGGTACACAAGTTCCTTAGCATGAACCAGAACTCATATACATGCAGTCAGGCAGATTTGGGGCTGATGAGGGCATGTACATCACAGTCCAGCCTGCTAGCAGCCATCAGCTTTTCTGGTTTACCTCCCCACTGTGTGAAGATGTGGGAAGCAGCTGCCAAACAGTGTTTTACAGCTTATTCTTAATGTCAGACTAAAGAAAATGACCTGTGCTTTAACAGACAAACTGGCATCTCTGCAAACTTACCAGGCTTAGAGAATACAAGCAAAGGCAACAAGCAGGACATTCTTATCTTTGGCTGCAAGGGACTTATTTTTTGGAAATCAAGCTCTTCCAAAATCATCTTCCTCAAATCTCCAAGTACACTTTGGGCAGCTGCTTTATTTCTATAGTATTTCCAGTTGTAAGGTAGTCCAGTCCTGTGCCCCTGCCTATGTATTGAGCAGTTGCCAAAAGTGCTCACACAAGAGTCAAAACATTTCCATCAAGGACCACTACAAATCCAGAAATCCTCAGTGCATCCACAGCATCAGCATTCAGCACATGTGCTGCCAGGCTGACCTTCTCCAAAGGGCACAGGATATTTGGCACATGTTCTATGCAAAAGGCTGAAGAGGCCTCAAACATCAGGGACTAGACTAGGGAAAAGAAACTATCTAGGTGATGCAGCAGTCCAGCCTGGGGAGCCAAAGAGGATGGGGCTATCCCTTAAGTCAGCAGCATCACAGGAAAGGTGCCAAGTTGTATAAGAAAATATGCATCTTATTAAACCAACTCATGTACAGAACAGGGAATCACCCAACACAGCCCCTGTTGCTCAAGCACCATGTGAGATTATATCAGGCTGCATAATGAAGCTCTCCACTTAGCAGATATCAGGACTATTTAAAGTTTGTGATAACATTTACAGTTGATTTTGGTTTTATTTGAATTACATGCCGGATATACCAGTAATATTTTGGTATTCATGCCAAAGAAAAGCTTTTAATATTTACAGACAGACTTTGAACATGCCAGCTGGCTGATGCTAAGGCTTCTCTTCAAAACAAAATTATTAAGAGTCATTTATGTAAGCCTCTCTGACAGTTTACTTTAGCTTTTATTTACAAGGCTTCACCATTAGCACCTATGATTTATCTCATAGTCTTGTATGGAAAAAAAGAAAGCTCTCACCTCTGTTAAACTCTATTCATATTAACATGTGAATAAATCAGCCAGGAATCACTTTGATTTAAGAGGTGCATGCCATGTTTTAGACAAGATGCAGTTGAACTGCCAGGCACAAAGCCAGTGGATTTGGCCATCCAGGAAATGCACACAACAGGCCACCAACCACCAGATAATCCTTCAGAAAGTGTGGTTCATGGGTTAGGCAATGAACACGAAGTCCCATTAAACATTTTCTTTGGGAAGTTTCATCTGTTGGTATTAGATTCATGCTTGGAGGTCACTTCCAACCTGGTTGATTCTTTTCACAGAAGGAGCAATGGTGTAGCTTATTTTCCCTTGACCCTTTTCACCAGCTCTTAGCATCAAATCTTGTTCCTTCTTTTTTACAAAGGCCAGTATTAATCCTGACTCTGTGTCTGGCTTCCTCACCTGTGCTGTGCCACTCTGTGTTTTCTTTTCTCCCACTCCTCACTACAGAAAATTCTCCTGCAAAACACACATGTTCATATTTTGAACAGACTGCGGTTTTGAATGGTGGCACAAGCTTGTGTGGATTCCTCTAATGCTGCTCAGGAAACCTGCTTGTCATTGAAGACAGCTTTAAGGAAGGAAGCTGCCTTTTTGGTCTGTTTGCAGTACTGTCACAGTCAACACAAGTGTTGCAAATTAGAATGAAAGAATTATTTAACTCATTTGCAAACTACTGTGTATGATGCTGCTTTAAGAAGGGAGTCATGCAGATGGAGCCTTCACAGGGCAAGACAGATATGGTCCAGTGGGATAAATCTCCAGACCACATAGTCTTAGTGTATTTCCTTTTCTGGCTATTCATGGTGCTCTAGATGACCAATTCCTGCTGTAGTCCTAGAATAGGACTATATGTATTACACAGCAAGCACAGTGCCATGAGCTTCATCTGACCTCACATGATTCTAATGTTTTTGTGATCATAGAATCAACCAGGTCAGAAGAGACCTCCAAGATCATCCAATCCAACCTATCCCCCAGCCCTGTCCAATCAACTAGACCATGGCACTAAGTGCCTCATCCAGTCTTTCCTTGAACACCTCCAGGGATGGTGACTCCATCACCTCTCTGGGCAGCCCATTCCAATGCCAATCACTCTCTCTGTGAAGAACTTCCTCCTAACATCCAGCCTAGACTTTCCCCAGCACAACTTGAGACTGTGTCCCCTTGTTCTGGTTGCCTGGGAGAAGAGACCAACCCCCACCTGGCTACAGCCTCCCTTCAGTTAGTTGTAGACAGCAATGAGGTCACCCCTGAGCCTCCTCTTCTCCAGGCTAAACAACCCCAGCTCCCTCAGCCTCTCCTCCTGGGGCTGTGCTCCAGGCCTCTCACAAGCTTTGTCCACCCTATAACCCTACTCTACAAGATTCACCTTAAATCATATCCCCAAGCACCACATCCAAACAATCCTTAAACACATCCAGGGTGGGTGACTCTGTCACCTCCCTGCGCAGCTCATCCCAGTGCCTGACCACTCTCTCTGTGAAAAACTTTTTCCTAATGTCCAATCTCAGCTTGAGGCCATTCCCCCCTGTTCTGTCTCCAATTACCTGTGAGGAGAACCCAGCAGCAGCCTCTCCACAATGTCCCTTCAGGTAGCTGTAGACAGCAATGAGATCATTGCATATGTCCCACATTATGCTATTTATGTCTCACATAATGATATTTATGTTTTGCAACATGAAAATAGAAGAGGATCTATCATATCTTAACAATGCTAATGGAAGAAAAATGAGTTCCTTTTTAGTTAGCTACAAGGGTTTTGACATTTCTGCCCAAATCCACTACAGGACTTCATTTCCACTGTACTAATGCAGCGGCTGGCATTTGCCTGTGTCTAATCAAGCAAGAAGTTAACCTTGAATACCAGACCAAAACCAAAAAGAAATCCATAAACTTAAAAGCTCAGACTAACTTAATTCCCTGAAGATCATAGAATTTAAATAGAATGGAACAAACCCATCTCAAAATAAAACATTCTGCTTCATTCCAGGCATATTGCCATCTGACTTTGCTACAGGAGTTTCAAACTGCTGATTAACCCCTTCTAGAAATTTGTTTTCAGTAGTAAAAGCTTTAAGTCAAATCTAGACATGCTTATTCAGGGTTTAATCAAGCCAGGCCAGCACCCCACGGCGAGGATGTCATTGGACCTGTGCAGCAGGGAAGAAGAGAAACAAGAGTCTTTCCCTCCTCCTGTGCATGAGCAGAGAGGTTAACGTAATCCAATTCCTTGTGCTCCAGTAAATGGCAAAAAGGAGGCAGAAAAGAGCTGGCACTGCAGAATGGGGAGGTGAGAGCAGATTCCCCCTGGCCAGAGGGAGCATGGAGGCCCAGCCCACTGCATAGATGGGAGTGTCTTGCCTGCTAGGTTTGCTCTATGTCTATGGGAAGAGCTCACCTCTCCTCCTTCCCACTGCCTAAACCAGTGCTTACAGCCACAGTCCAGCATCCCATCTGCAGCAGTGGGAATCTGAGTGAAAAAAGACTGCAGACTCAGGTCCTCTGAGATTCACAGGACAAGAGTGAAAGGATACAGTTAGTCACATTTCCATTTCCTTTTCCAGAACCTCATTTACAGATCAAATATTTACTGTTCCTCTTCATAAAAATGTGAGGACATTTTAGATCCTGCGCTCTAGTTTGCTAGGGCTTACTGTGTTACCAGCCTGTAGCCTCTAATTACAGAGCAGTTAACACTCAGCCACTGACAGCACATTTCAGGGTCCATGTTTGGCTCTAGACAATGACTCCCGCATCTAAATGCTGGTGTCTGAGCTCCCATTTCAGTCAATGGACCTCTGCAGCTCAGTCTGGGTGCCTGAATATTGGGGTCCAGGGGTGTTCAACGGAGCATCTGAGACATCTACATGGGGCTGGTGGATGTGACCCAAAACCTGCACACTCTGAGGAGGCAGCCAGGTCTTCTTTAGGTTTCAGAAATGGCATTGGGCACTGCAGCAAGCCTCCACCTGCCTTTCTTACATGCAGTGTCAGATGCTTGAGAGAAAAGCACAGCCTTTGTTAGGCAGCTGCTTCAGTTTTCTGCCTCGTGCTGAATGGGAGAGGAAAATTTCTCTCTTAACCCACTTTGCAATCAATTTTACACCCTGATATAGAACATTTTGTGGCCCATTGAACTTCTTCCTTGGAGCCCTACCTGTTGACCTTGCTTTTATTCTCATGTAGCTCTCTACACTGGAGCTTTCATCTTTCACTGGAGCTTCCTGTGCTACTTGTTGCAATTTCATCTCCCAGGCAGCTCCACAGTAAGCCTTGTGCTAAAAACCTAATCTCTGGGATTTATTATAATGCTGTTAACATAGGGGAAATATGAAAGTGGAGTTCAAGTTAATTAGAAGCACAATAGAATCCTGGGCACTGGTGAGGAGCTGTATCCATGTGTGAAGTCAATGGATCAACAGCTGCAAATGAGACCAGGTCCCACTGATTGACTTGACGCCTCCCATTCCGCATCGTCTTCCATTTGTGATCTTCATTACTAGCCCCTATAATTTGGAATCATAACTGTACAAAGAGCTAGCAAAAATATTTCACTGGAATTTTCCATTTAAAAATCCATTTAAATTTTCATGCCTGAGGATACTATGGCTTGGTCAATTCATAGAATCTTGGAATCAAAGAAATGCTTGGGTTGGAAGGTACCTTAAAGAGTGTCTGGTTCTAACCTCTCTGTAACAGACAGGGACACTTTCCACTAGATGAGGTTGCTCAAACCCCAACCAGCCTGACTCTTGAATGCTTCCAGGAAGGAGATGTCCACAATCTCTCTGGACAACCTGTTCTCATAGTTTAAAGCCAATACTCCTTGTCATATCACTCCATGCCTTTGTAAAAAGTCCCTCCCCAGCTTTCTTGTAGGACTCCTTTAAGTACAGAAAGGCTGCTATAACTTGGCCCCTGAGACTTCTCCAGGCTGAATAACCCCCAATTCTCTCAGCTTCCCTTCATAGGAACAGCCCCAACTCTTTCAGTTTGTTCTCATAGGAGAGGTGTTCAGCCCTCTGATCATCCTCTGATCAGGAAGTGCAGACATGTTGTGTGCTTCTGACACACCACTATGCAGAAAACCCTGTTCAGAAAATCCAAGACCTCAGGTGCAAGTGAGGTCTCCAACAGGTCTATGTCATTCTTATATTTTGGGTCAAAGCTGAAGACATTCCAAATGAGGACTCAGCAGAGCAGAGTGGAGTGGGAGAATCACTTCCCTTGACCAGCTGTCATGTTTCTTTTTATGCAGCCCAGGATACAGCTGACTTTCTGGGCTGCAAGCACTCATTGTCACTTTTTCTTTTTGAGATTATTTTCATCTTTTCTTTGTACCTCTTTGTTGGAGTTCACCTCTGCACAGTTCTTTCTATATGTAAAATTCCACAGATCACTGCTTTAATTTCTATTTCCATAGAAACAAATTGTGGTTTATGACAATCTGGAGCAGAATATTGGTTTGGGTTTTTGTTTCATATTGGTTTGGTTTGGTTTTCTTTATTCCTGATGAATCAAAATTCTTAGGAGCAACAGTATGAGATGATAAAGAACAATTTGTTTTCAGACACTTGAGTCTCTCTGCCTGTGCTAAAATCCTTATACAAGCAAGACTCCTCACACTGCTTGTCCTATTCCATGCCAGAGTTTACCTACCTAGTTTGACCCCGTTCAATATAAAATGGCAACAAAATGGGTGGTAAAATAAATGGAGATAATTTTCTGGTCGTGCTCAAGACAGTCTTTTTTCACTTAAGGTCACCATAATTTTGATGGAATCAGGTGTACACTGGTGGACTGCTGGTGTGGTTATTGTCTTAGGGAGTTTGCTCCTGGCAGAGGGAGGGCTCATCAGGAAATCCAGTGGTGAACATTTACAGCATAACCTGCCAAAGGGAAAACTATTATTATTCTTATTATTATTATCAAGTAGGAATTGTCTGTGCCTGAAGCAGAGAGGCTGTGTTTTACCTGCAATTTTTTCCTCCATTCCATTTGATTTAGCATTATCCTTATAATATGTAATCTTTCTTTTAATGCTGCTGAACTCTCGACCTCAATATTTTGTATAAATGAATTTCACAGCTTGATTTTACACTGTGAAAGACAAGACATTAATTTTTACTCTTTTTTTATTTGGATGAAAGTGTTCCTTGCTGGCTTGAGTATGCATGAGTGTCAACACTGGTCAGGCCACACCTAGAGTATTGTGTCCAGTTCTGGGCCCCTCAATTCAAGAGAGATGTTGAGATATGGGAAATTGTCCAGACAAGGGTAATGAAGCTGGTGAAAGGCCTGGAACACAGCCCCAGGAGGAGAGGCTGAGGGAGCTGGGAGTGTTTAGCCTGGAAAAGAGGAGGCTCAGGGCAGACTTCATTGCTGTCTACAACTACCTGAAGGGAGGTTGTAGCCAGGTGGGGGTTGGTCTCTTCTGCCAGGCAACCAGAAACAGAACAAAGGGACACAGTCTCAAGTTGTGCTGGGGGAAGTATAGGCTGGATGTTAGGAGGAAGCTGTGCACAGAGAGAGTGATTGGCATTGGAATGGGCTGCCCAGGGAGGTGGTGGAGTTGCTGTTCCTGGAGATGTTCAAGAAAAGCCTGGATGAGGCACTTAGTGCCATGGTCTAGTTGATTGGATAGAGCTGGGTGCTAGGTTGGACTGGATGATCTTGGAGGTCTCTTCCAGCCTGGTTGATTCTATGATGCTATGATTAGGAAATAATTTCTTGCGCAACCATTTCTCAAAAATTCTACCAACACTTGTTACTTATTATCCTCCAAATCTCACCCCTGTGTTCATTAGAAAGCATCCAGACACTGCAGCATTGCAGCAGAGACAGCATACCACCCCCCATGTAGCATCACTTTGCATCTGCTAAGACTGCCTTGACTGCAGCGTTAGCTGCTCAGACCCTGGTGTCCTCTAAGCTTCCCATAATTATTGGAACGTTTATTTAGATTTTAAAAAGAGGTTAGAGAAAAGCTAAGAGGATAAACCAAAGAATAAAACTTACAATTTGGGTTGCCAGTTGTCTCTTCTATCTTTTACCATCTGAGTTCCATGTGGTTTGTGGCATAAACAAATTTTAATTGAGTGACAGATTGTTATTTCAGTACTGAAAAAGTCTTCTCCCAACTTGAGAGGGGAAAAAAAAATGCTCTGGCAATTCTTATTAAAATCTACAAACCATCCAGGCAGAGCCTTTTGTGATTGCATTTTTTCAATAGCCATACATGGACTTCCTCTTGAGACCTGAGCTTAAGCATGGGCTCTGTTTTTCATTGTCACTTTGCAGAACACTCTCTTCAGAAAATCCAAGACCTCAGGTGCAAGTGAGCTAATGAATTTCACATAGTGATGGGCTTTGAGGGGGTCTCTTAGGAATGCCTTGTTAAAATTCTACCACCAGCCCAGAGGTGGGTGGGATAATATTCCTTGCCTACAGAGGTCCACTGGATTCCTGCTAAATCAGCTCTGCCAGAGTTGACTTATCCCTCATGCTCCTAAGCACCATCTGAAGGAGGAATTATTTTCCTCTGTAATCACTTATTCTACTTAGAATGGACTTGGAGGTTATCATGTGCAAATATGATTTATTTATTTTGTGGTAAGTGTGTTCTTGACCAGTATGGGCAGCACAGTGTTAGCAGTGTAGGAGCATGCAGAAGTCATTTACTGATGCTACTCATCTTAACAGCAGAAGCAGTCCACAGTCCCAGTGACTTCTTATTTGGAATAGCAACATAATAAGTATTTTGGCAAGAAGATAATTAACCAAAAAGTGACCTGTCATTATGAGACCGATCCTGGGGACTACTCATATCAAGTCAAAAATTCCCATTTGGTTTAGAAGGCCTGGACCAGGTGCCTGTAGCCCCTTTGAAAGATAGCAAGTGCATCCATGGAAACAGTGTACCATGGGGTAGTGCAGTCCATGTTGTCCTCATCAGGCACCTATGTGTGATTTTGACCCATCACAAGTGCAAACCAACTGGAATTAGGTGAGCCTCAATGCAGATGGTTAAACTACTTCTTCAGTCTTTCCCTTTCTGTGTTGTCAGCTCTCTCCTTAACAGTCTTCTGTCCTGTGAGTTTTGACAGACTGAAACCCAGCTTCAGTTACCCAGGGATTAGTATTGCTAGCTAGACTGCCTGCATTGTGTACTGCTGACCTGGAAGAAGGCATGTGCATACTGGGAATAAAGCTTTCCAATGGTACAAAACTGTCTGCAGGACTGTCAATAGCAATGAGGAAATATCTGTGTTCAGAAGGCATTTAATAGAATGCCAACCGTGGGAGGAGCAGAAGCACAAGCAGGAAATTGAGCAAGAGACAAAAAATGATAGGTTAAACCCTGGGGTAAGTAAATAGGGTGGAAAAGATCAGGAGATTTGGATGCAGACTGGCAAGGAAAGCCCCATTCAGGGGTCAGAATTCAGAAACCCAAAGAAGTTGTCTGAGCACCAAACACTTGGGCTGGGAAGAGCCCAGCAACCCAGAATAAGATTGGACAGAGCATTGGACAGACAAGGAAGGAGGTGGGGAGACCACAAGCTGGCCAGCAGGAGCATCAAGAACACCATGTCCAACACCACACTTCCTCTGTGGAATTAAACACTTCCCTTCTGCCCTGGGACAGGGCACTGTCATCCATGGCCTGAACTGCTGCCTGCATGTCAGCAGCTGTGGGTCTTGGGCATGGGTGCTGGAACACACTGTTGGTCAACAAAACAATTTTATCCCAGCCAAGCTGAAATCCAGCATTTCATTGTCATTTTCCCTTAGCAGAAAAACAACTCTATTTTTAAAGGAAGTGGAGGTTTTCACCATAAAATGCTTCTATTTTGCCAAGAAAATATTTGTTGCTAGATCATTCCAACTGGAAGGTCTCTCCCTGATAGGGCCCAGGTCGTTATAACAAACATCTAGTTGTCAGGTTATGGATTGATTATATCCCAGGTACAAATAAATATAGACTTTCAACTCAGTAGTTTTCTTGAGAGTCAAGTCATCTAGCACAGTCCTTTCCTACAGTGTATCTAGGTTAACCTGGATTAGGATGGGCAGCAAAGTACAACACATAGAATCATAGAATCATAGAATCAACCAGGTTGGAAGAGACCTCCAAGATCATCCACTCCAACCTAGCACCCAGCCCTATCCAATCAACTAGACCATGGCACTAAGTGCCCCATCCAATCTTTTCTTGAACATCTCCAGGGACGGTGCCTCCACCACCTCCCTGGGCAGCCCATTCCAATGCCAATCACTCTCTGCCAACAACTTCCTCCTAACATCCAGCCTATACTCCCCTCGGCACGACTTGAGACTGTGTCCCCTTGTTCTGTTGCTGGTTGCCTGGGAGAAGAGACCAATCCTTACCTAGCTACAGCCTCCCTTCAGGTAGTTGTAGACAGCAATGAGGTCTGCCCTGAGCCTCCTCTTTTCCAGGCTAAACAACTTACTATAACCATGATGGCTTTGAATTCCTTGAGTGTCCAGGTGTGTTACCTGTTGAGATACAACTAGGATCTCCCCAGTGATCTACAAAGACCTATATTACTCTGTTACCAAGTTCTTAATTGTGCTACATCAACTCTGAAACAAATCCTATACAAAGTGGGGTCAGCAGGTTTTATATGCTTCTCTAGAAACATGGCCAACACAGGTGAGAGCCTGGAATCAGTGAGCAGTGAAGGGTGAGCATGAGGAGCAGACTCAGGGATGTTATTTGGGATACCTCAAATTTCATAACACCAAAAGAGCATTCAATCACAGAAACAAAGAATTGTCAGGGTTGGAAGTCCAGGGTGATCTAGTTCCAACCCCCACTAGATCAGGTTGCCCAGACCCACATCCAGCCTGGCCTTGAAAACTTCCAGGGATGGGGCTTCCACCATCTCTTTGGTGGCAACCTGTTCCAGTGTCTCATCAACCTTATGGTGAAGAACTTCTTCCTGACATCTAATCTAAATCTCCTCTCCTCTATCTCGGATCACTACCCAACATTCTGAAAGGTCCCTCACCAGCTATATCAGTGGAAACCTGCTTCAGTGCAAAGGGTGAACATGATTCTGCACAGCTGAACTGGCTTCCATGTCATAGGAAGAAAAGTCCTCCCAAATCCTTGTTTTTCTGAGACATACCAGTCCCAGTAGCCTTGGATCCAGTTGCATGAGCCTTTGCAACAGAATGTTGCAAATAATCTGTAGGTCACAGTTATTTTTCAGGTCTGTAGATGAACATAGTGCTGCACAGCTTTGTAGTCCACCATGTTTCCTAAGCCTTAGCTGCTGTATTCTAATCAGTGCCCCCCTGTCCTTCCCCCACCATGCTTGGCTATTGTCACACTCTCAACACACTGATTTAAAGCTATGTCATATAAGATAAAAGACAAATAACTTTATCAAGATCATATCTAATTAAACAAAATAGATTAGCTATAGGTTGACTGGTTTGGACAAGTAAAGATATCACTGATTTTTTTCCTTCACTGTGGACATTAAAAGGAATTCTATTTTTAAAGTGTTTCCTCCAAACTGCTGCATTCGTTATTGATTTTCTTTCTACAGTTGTTTAAACATCAATATTTTTCTAACCAACCACTTCATGAAAATGCAGTTTACCAGAAGTTATTTTTTATGTTACTATTCTTGAGTAATTTATTTTATATCTCAACTGCATGGAAAGGTTAAAAGTTCAGGGAGAAAAGGGAAAAAAAAAGGCAAATATTTGTGTCCTTGAATGCCTAACCTTAAAGATTTGAATTAGTTAAGATGCCTTTTATCTCTCTCTTTTTTTTTTTTCTTTATTGATATGAACAACACAGGCTTGGATTTACTGCAGGATATTTTGGAATTAAGAACAAATAATGAGTGTTTGCTCAAGAGAAGACAATGTTCAAAATTCATTCCACAACAGCCAAATGTTAACAAAGGTATTTCTAAAACGGTTTGTTCCTGCCCTTCCCCTGGCTTCAGACTAACCTTTTGCATAAATGTTTTGCTCTGTGTTCTTCTGTACAGCAAAGACATTCCTGGAGAGCTTTTTAGTTTGTTCTCTATAGTTTACATATTGACATTTAGACTTACAAGTCCTAATTAGCACAAATGATTTTCCACTGGGACTTAACATAAACAATAGCAGAAAAAAACCCAAACCAAAACAAAAAGTGCTGCTGTATCTCAATGTTGCAGTTGCTCTATCACAGAGATATCTTAGTAAGCCTTTTAATTATGGACAAGCTCTCAGGTTGCTTAACGCTTCCAAGTAGTACAAGATGCAGATTTCAGCAGCAGACTGGTTCCTTCCTCCCAGAACACACACCCCATCTGCCCTCCCAGTAGGAGTTACCACCCAAAGCTGCCCCAACACTGGCAGCTCCAGGCATGATCAGAGGTGTTCAAGAAAAGACTGGATGAGGCACTTAGTGCCATGGTCTAGTTGATTGGACAGGGCTGGGTGACTGCTTGGACTGGATGAGCTTGGAGGTCTCTTCCAACCTGATTGATTCTATGATTCTTCTAAATACATTCAATTTAGATTTAACTCTTTGGGTCAATATGTGCTATGTGCATACAGGGACTCCTGGTAATCAGGATTAAGACAACTAGAAAGGTTCAAGCACTACTATTTACAGCTATTCACAATAAACTTGGTAGACTATTCCAACATGCACAAAAGGGAAGAGACAGAGATATATAGTTTCATGAGGAGAGGCATAGCTAGACCATAAAGCAGAGTTATCCTCATCCCCACAGGATAAACCCACATATTAAAGGGTAGTTGTTAACAAAGAAATTCTAATTAATTGCTAGCACCAATGTTGAGAAACAAGAAGACTCTGTTCCGCAGAGGTTAGTGGCTGCTTTGTTACTTTCCTAAATAGAGTGACATTTTCTCCTCAAAACTGATCTTGCAGGGAGCTGTAGAGAGTTTTCTTGTACCTAGCAATGAATTGAGAGCATGCTCAACAGAATCAAGCGATGTATTGCTTGCCTCTACTCACTCACCTCTGCCTGTAGGCTTGGGCTGACTGTAGCAAAGTTGACAGAACTGCCAAGCAGCTGGACTAACGTAACAAGAAATCCTATTCATAACAAGAAATAACAGATCTAGTTCTCTCCAAGGAGAAAAAACAGGTTCATTCACCCTGCTTATCATTTGGATACTGTCTTCTACATAAGATTTCAGAATGACACATTTTGAAAAAGAACAACCACCTTGGGCTTCAAGCTTTTTACATCAGTTTGTAAAGTTAGAATCATAGAATCAGTCAGGGTTGGAAGGGACCACAAGGATCATCCAGTTCCAACATCCCTGCCACAGGCAGGGACGCCCTACCCTAGACCAGGTTGGCCACAGCCTCATCCAGCTTGGCCTTAAACACCTCCAGGCATGGGGCCTCAACAACCTCCCTGGACAACCCATTCCAGGCTCTCACCACTCTCATCCTGAACAACTTCCTCCTCATCTCCAGTCTGAATCTCCCCACCTCCAGCTTTGCTTCATTCCCCCTAGACCTGATAGCCTAAAAAGTCCCTCCCCAGCTCTTTTGTATGCCCCCTTCAGATCCTGGAAGGCCACAATGAGGTCACCTGGGAGCCTCCTCTTCTCCAGACTGAACAGCCCCAACTTTTTCAGTCTGTCCTCATAGGAGAGGTGCTAAGAGAGGTTCCTGCTTTCCTATTCCTAGCAATGTAGATTCACTGAAGGTGGGGATATGACTGACAGAATGTGGCCAAGAAAGAGTCATCTTGGCCACTTTACTGTATTTGGAAAGGGGCAAGCCAGGAACAAGCAGTTATGAATCATAGAATCATAGAATCAACCAGGTTGGAAGAGACCTCCAAGATCATCCAGTCCAACCTATCACCCTGCCCTATCCAATCAACTAGACCATGGCACTAAGTGCCTCATCCAGTCTTTTCTTGAAGACCCCCAGGGACGGTGCCTCCACCACCTCCCTGGGCAGCCCATTCCAATGGGAAATCACTCTCTCTGTGAAGAACTTCTTCCTAATATCCAGCCTATACCTACCCTGGCACAACTTGAGACTGTGTCCCCTTGTTCTATTGCTGGTTGCCTGGGAGAAGAGGCCACCCCCCAACTGTTTCTACTCTGCTAAGCCCTAGCCCGTTATCGTGTTAGCAGTACCAATGGTGGCTAAACAGTTACTTAAGAAAAACAAAAAATCAAAAAGGCAACCATGTCTATGCCACCTTTAATTTCTATTACTGGGAAGGAATGTCCTACCACGGTGAGCACCAGAGTGTATCCTTTGCTCCAAGCTCTCAGTTTCACCTCTGCTGCCACATTTTATTTAAAAGTGATTTGCAACACACTTTTATCTCAAAGGATGGTGGAAGGATGCAGGTGGGGACTCTCATGAAGAGCAAAAACATTACAGATGCTCTGAAACCACCATTCACATATTTTCCAACAGGTCCTTGGGGGGAACATTAATAAAGAGAGATTGAAAGTAGAGACTTGGATACTTGTCTTCTGTATGGAGAAGAATCTGTAGGGTAAGGTCTCCAAAGCAAGTAGTTAAATGGTTTAAAGATAGCAGTTAATCATTGTTAAGAGTCTTTAAAATCTCAGTGGGATATTTTAGCATTCATCTACATTATTTTGTGTGTGTGTGTGCAGCTTTAATTATTTTAATCTGCAATCAACCTAGTTAAAAGAGTGCAATTCCCAGGAGCCTGCGCCGCTATTCCAATAAAGAGAATCACCTCTGAGGCCATAAGGCAGTTTTATATACCCCTCTTGGAAATAGTTAAACATTGTCACAAATACTTAGTGTATAAATAACCAAAGGAAACTTGCTTGAAGAGCAGAAGCAGCCTCTGTGGATTTGAAAAAGGAAGATCTCTGGACAAAACACAGAGATTGTCTCTGTCTAGATAAGAGGAGTTATTGGCAGACCAGACAAACAACATGGCCAAAGAGACAGATGCAAGCAATTAACTTCTCTTGAAATATGTATGTGGATGTTATTAAAATTTTCCTTTTTGCCTCTTTACAAATACATTTTCTATTTTTAATAACTCATTTGCTCTTGGTTATTTCACGTTTGATTCCAGAGAAAACAGGATCTTGGAGAGGTGCTAAGGGAAGAGCTTCTGAGATCACACGCTTAACTCAGGACTGAGAGAAATAAATGACCTCTCATAGGTTAAGAAATTACTGAATAAATTCCCAGTGGTTTAAAAGTTTACATGCAAAGTGATCACAGGATCACAGGATGTTAGGGGTTAGAAGGGACCCAAAGAGATCATTGAGTCCAACCCCCATGCCAGAGCAGGACCACACAATCTAGCTCAGATCACAGAGGAACACATCCAGATGGGCCTTGAAAGTCTCCAGAGAAGGAAACTCCACAGTCTCTATGCCAAGCCTGTCCTAGTGGTCCATGACCCTTACAGTAAAGAAGTTCCCCCTTGTGTTGAGGCGGAACCTCCTGTGCTGCAGCTTATATCCATTGCTCCTTGTCCTATCACAGGGAGCAAGTGATAGGACAAGGCAGGCCTGTCCCCCAGCCCTCAGATGTTTATAAACATTTATACACATTTATTAAAGCCCCCTCAGTCTTCTCTTCTCCAGACTAAAAAGCCTCAGGTCCCTGAGCCTCTCCTCATCAGGCAGTTCTCCAGTCCCCTAATCGTCCTTGTAGCCCTTTGCTGGACTCTTGAGCAGATCCTTGTCCCTCTTAAACTGAGCATGTGCATGTCTTCTCTTGAGGTTTGAGTTGAAACATTTTACCTCATGTTTGCTATGGGATAATGGCATACAACTACCTGAAGGGACATTGTAGCCAGGTGGGGGGTGGCCTCTTCTCCCAGGCAACCAGCAATAGAACAAGGGGACACAGTCTCAAGTTGTGCCAGGGTAGGTCTAGGCTGGATGTTAGGAGAAAGTTGTTGCCAGAGAGAGTGATTGGCATTGGAATGGGCTGCCCAGGGAGGTGGTGGAGTCACTGTCCCTTGAGGTCTTCAAGAAAAGCCTGGATGAGGCACTTAGTGCCATGGTCTGGTTGACTGGCTAGGGCTGGGTGCTAGGTTGGAGTGGATGATCTTGGAGGTCTCTTCCAACCTGGTTGATTCTATAATTCTATGCACACAGCTACTCATCAAAACCCACCATGCTGTAAATAGTTAGATTGCTGTTGTGCCTCAACTCTCGACCTCTGACAATGAGGACAGAAAATATGCTCATGCCTACCTGAAATGCACACATACTGACTCCACATATCACCACTGTGAATCTCATAAAGTATCTGTCATTGGGAATTACCATCAAATGGGAGTCTTTCTTGAGGTAAAAAGTAATGTTTATGGGAGGAAGTGGTGGTGTGTGGGGGGGAATTCTTAAGCTGTGCATTTTCAAATCAATTGATTTCTATTAAAATTGAGTGAAAGCTGCATATCAAGAAGAAATACAGGCAATGGTTGTAGAAAATGCAGCCAAAGTGCTGGGAAGCAGGAGGAGATGTGAGCTTTTGGTGTAAATCCTCAAGAAAAGGGCCACTGTAGACATTGATTTTGTCTAGATACATCAACACAAGACTTTTGACACTTGATCTTGGGATTTTCCTTCGTTCATAGTCTTCCTGATCATGTTGAAACTGGAATATACTTGTACAAATCCACTCTTCACATTTCAGAGGGTATGTTGAAAAACTGGAGAAGATGTTGGAAAGAATAAAAATTGCCCAGGCCCTGGAGATGTTCCTTCCAGTGACAATTGTAATAGGCTCCGTCAGCTTAGCTAATGAAATGTTTTAAAAGACTGAGAAACTGTGACTGAGTTTCTACCAACTGGCAAAAAAGGGGAAAAAATTAGAAGGGGAAAAAAAGAAGACAGAACTGTAGATAAAAGCAGACAAATGCAAATTAGAAATCATGAATAAAAATCTAATTGAGAGGGCAATTCATCCTTGGAACAAATTGTCAAGGGAAGTTATGGATTCTTTGCCTCTTGATCCTTCTTGAAGGACTTATTTTTTCTCAGTGAATTCAGTATGAAGATAATGGAGAAATCCATCAGAAAATTATCTGAATCTTCCCCCTTCCTTTCCCCTCCCAAAACTTTATGAATGTGTGGTGGAGAGAAGTTGAAAGTGTCAGCCAAAGACAACTATTCGCAGCAAAGCAGGTCACAGCAGGGTACTGGCACTGAAATGGTAGTATTATTTCTCCTGAAGTTTTCCAGCATGAACAAGCAGCTGAGATTATCTTAGCCTACTCTGTCCCCTCCAGTGATCCACTCTCACTTCAGCCAGAAACTTGGATCCCAGATGCTGACTGCTGTAGAAAGGAATATTTATACCCCACAGAGACAGCTTTGTGGGACTAGCAGGAGGCTGCATGCTCTCCACCAAGGTCTAGGGATTGGTTTGGGAAGATGAGCCTCCTCACTATTCCTGGAGGGAAGGTTTAGGTTTTTGGAAGAACTCATCTCCCTGCAAAGCTGATAAACCCAACAAAGAGCAAGGGATGCTTTCTACAAGGAGAAGCAAACAGAAGCATCTACTGCAGATGTCCTGCTCATGGGATGATGATGGGTGCATGTTACAGGGTGATAACAGTCAATGGCATGCACATACAACAGCGTGATGGTCATTGTAGGGTGATGAAGGGTGCTTGTTGCAGTGATGGTGAGCAATGGCAGGCACATGCCATGAGGAGAAGGCAGCTGACAGTGAGTGCACATCATAGGGCAATGGTAGGTGATGGTGCACGTCACAGGGCATTGGCCAGCAATGGCAGGCACATGTTGCAGGGTGATGGAGGGACCTTACTGTGGGATGACGGTGAGCTATGTAAGCGCAGGTCACAGGGCCATGGCAGGTGCTTGTCATGGGATGATGGCAGCTGAAAGTGAGTGCTTATTGCAGGGCAATGGCAGGCAAGGCGAGTGCTCCTGGTGGGGTGATGACAGCCGACCATGGGTGCTCCCGATGAGGTGATGCAAGCGTTCCTGGCAGGGCGGTGGCGAGAGAGACGGCGGGAGACGGCGGGCATTCCTGGCGGGGAAATGTTGGACGATGGCGGGCGACGGAAGGCGTCCCTGGCGGAGCGACGCCGGGCGGCTGCGGCGGGCAGAGAGCCGGCGAGGGCCCCAGGCGCCGGGCAGGCCCAGCAGATGGCAGTCACAGCGCAGCCACTGCGCGGAGCAGCGCCCGGGCAGGACGCGCCCGCAGACAGTGCCGGCCCTGCCGCGAAGCTCCGCTCCTCTGTCACAGAGCGGGGTGCAAACCGGCGTGCTTTCCAGACTGCCCTTCCCCTCGGCGCTGAGAGCCGCGGCGGCGTGCAGCTTTACCCAGGCAGTCTGCAAAGCGATCGTGTTCGGTGCCCCGGCTGTGGCAGCGGCCGCCGCAGCCGCGGTCTGCGCTCGGAGCCACACAGCTCCGCTGCAGCGCTGCTCACACCTGCCGCTGTTGAGGCAGTCTGGCTGGACAGGCTCGAAGGTGCTTGCCTCGAGGGTGGCCACCGCCCTCCGGGGTGAAATCAGGAATTGCTCCCCGCCGTTTTGCAATCATCTTGCTGGGAAAGGGGAACAAACCTTCCCAGCCTTGAATGCCCACCCGGCTGCACAAAATAACCTTGTGCCTGCAGCTGCCTCTGGTATTGCAGAGGAGTGGGTGAAGGGAGAAGGCTGAAGAGCAGCATTAAGGATCATAGAATGGTCTGGGTCATAAAAGACCTCCAAAGGTCATCTAGTCCAACCCCCGTGCAGTGAGAAGGGACATTACCCATTAGATCAGGTTGCCCATGGGCCCTTCAAGCCTGACCTTGAGTATCTCTCAGGGCTTCCTTGTGCAATCAGTGTTCCACTACTCTCAGACTTGAAATCAAGCTGATAAGTCACTTCTATCCCATACCTTGGATGCCCCACTTCAAACAAAGCTATCTGTAAGGTTTATTTTACCTCCAACAAGTCTCTTACAGGATAAAGAAATAGATCTCCAGCAAATAACCATCTTTCCCATGCACACAACAGTGATACAGATGCTCTGTGTTTCCTTCTTTCTTTCTAGTGGCAACAAGGTGAAAGGAAAGGGGAACAGTGCTCCTTAGATTGTATCATCTCTAGGCACAGAGATCATGGAATCATAGACTCAACCAGGCTGGAAGAGACCTCCAAACTCATCTAGTCCAACCTATCACTCAGCCCTATCCAGTCAACTAGACCATGGCACTAAGTGCCTGACCAGTCCTTTCCTGAACACCTCCAGGCACGGTGACTCCACCACCTCCCTGGGCAGCCCATTCCAATGCCAATCACTCTCTCTGGCAACAACTTCCTCCTAACATCCAGCCTAGACCTCCCCCAGCACAACTTGAGACTGTGCCCCTTGTTCTGTTGCTGGTTGTCTGGGAGAAGAGACCAACCCCACCTGGCTACAGCCTCCCTTCAGGTAGCTGTAGACAGCAATGAGGTCACCCCTGAGCCTCCTCTTCTCCAGGCTGCACCCCCCCAGCTCCCTCAGCCTCTCCTCCTGGGGCTGTGCTCCAGGCCCCTCACCAGCTTTGTCGCCCTCCTCTGGACACCTTCCAGTACTTCAACATCTCTCTTGAGGAGCTCAGAACTGGACACAGTACTCAAGGTGTGGCCTGACCAGTGCTGAGTACAGGGGCAGAATTACCTCCCCTGTCCCACTGGCCACACTGTTCCTGATCCAGGCCAGGATGCCACTGGCTCTCTTGGCCACCTGGGCATGTGGCAATCCCAATAATTAGGGCAAGCTCCTGGCTGCTGTCTTTGACTATGTATACTCTCCATACAGCTCTTCCTTTACTTACTGGACCTTTTTCCCTGCTGAAGCATGGCAGATGAGGTTCATTTTAATTCCCCCTATGCTTTTTCCTACCCTGGCCAGGTTCATCTTTAATCGTCAGCAATGCTACCTCATCATCCTCTACCAACCCTCATTTTCTTTAAAAGTTGTAGTTTTTTTTAACACCTGTGAAAATCTTGACAGTCTGTAGTTGGTACCTTGCTAGTCACATTGAATTGTATTTTCTTATCATTTCCTTGCACTCCCCATGCATCTATCTGTTTTGTGCTCTCTAATATTCAAGTTATGACCTCTTTGGGATGAAAAATGTTGTAGACATCTCTGTGTTCTATGTTTGTACACATTTAACACAGTGGGGTCAAAATCCCTGAGCAGTATTTTCAGGACTACAGTAAGAAAATGGTTGTCATTGATACTATGCTACCTAATATTATAAATTTGCCTGAATTTGTTCTATATAACAATGTGGATTTTTATGTTGGGTGTCTGCCTCTGCTTAGATTTTGTTTGGAAGGTTTCAGCAAAAATGGTTATGCTATTTCCCAGAAAAAAAGATTAGGAAAAAAAGACATTGTTTTGCCAATGTTAATGAATTGGTTGTAAGAAGTCTTTTTTGGAAATGCTAGCTTGAAGGTTGGCAGGCTGGAGGCATCCTGGTGCCAGACTCATAAGCATTTCCCCCTATTTGGCTTGGTTTTAAACCTTATTCATTAGTAATATGGTAGAGTTTCGCAGATAAATTCCTCCAAATTCCTGTCTGCCTTAAGCATGTGCTACCTTTTCCATGCCAGCTGCATTATCTCCACAGAGCGACTTCAGCCTTCTGCGTCCTTACTAACCCAGGATTTCCTTGCAGATGCTTTTAAAAGTAGCAGAACGCTGGCACTTGACTTGTGCCTTCTGTGCCCACACACTGCCAGATCAACAGAGATGAAAAAAAAACCTGTGCCCTGGCAAGAAAAGACCAAGATCTTGGATATGTGGCTAGAGAGGCCCAAAAGACTGAGCTGGAAAAGCATAGGAGCTGGTGGATTTTGTTGAAAAGAAAACAAAAGGAGAAACACATTGGACAAGGTGACATTGATCTAAAATTCTAAAGGAAGAACAGGAGCAACATGAAAAACTGTGAGGCTGTGTTCTGTTCAGAACAGAACAAAGGCAAGGATGAAGAAACTCGTGCTGGCTAGGTGAAAGGCCACAAGGAAGGATGAGTGCAAAGACATTGATCACATTTAGACACTTGTGGGATGAGGAGGTAGTTACAAAATAGAGTGCATCAAATGAGAAGACAGTCTGGACAAAGAGAGACTGAAGGGGGAGAGGTGAGCGAGGAAAGAGTTAGGAATGGGAATTAGTGAGAACTGGTTAGAAGAAAGGAAAGCTTGAAACAAAGACCCCAAGAGCGAAAGATGATGGGAAGCAGGCTCACTAGATGCAGAAGTGATTTGGAGAGGATGGGTGTGGCTCCAGGATTGTGTATATGGAAGAAAAGAGGAACAAGGAGATCAAGGACAAAAAGCAGAAACAGAGGAGACTACAGATGGGAACAGAAAGCCTAGTGTTTTATTGAATAATGTTTGAGTATGAGATTTCCTATGCAGACAGACAGGAAAGAGAAGCTTTGAGATAAGAAAGGACTGGAGGGAATAAAGCGAAAAAGGTCATGATTGTGTCAAAGGATAAAAGAAAAATAAGAAATGCTTGCAAAAAAGACTGTGACCATCAAGACTTGAAATGATACCCAGCTGCTGAGGCTTGATGATTGTCTGCTTCTAAAAAGTATCTGTGAAGTTTTCTTTCAGACTATGTCTCATGTTCCCTTAGAAAGCCATTCACCAGGAAAGTGACAGTATGGTCTTGCTTTCTCTGGATAGAATTCCCAGCCATGTCAATGACCCTTCTATACTGACAATATAACTCCACATAGAGGAACTGCCAAGAGGATTTTGTTGGCTTTTCAAAGAATCTTAAGAAATCACCCTTCATAGGCTTTCAGATATTAAGAAGCAGCAAAATTTTAGATATTGACTGTAATCTCCATGGCTGTGTAGCTGCATGCAGAATTGATCTGTTTGGAATTTACTTTCTTACTTTCATTTCCAACAGCCTCAACACCACACAGATGGATACATGCATCTGATAAGGAATTTTAGACTATAGATAATTAAAAAGTGCATAGGCATGGCAGAATGGTTTGCTGAACACCAATCCATACATGGTAGTGTGTGGTACCTGTGTTTAGAGGTTCATGTAGAATTAACTGTGTCTGTCTGTAAGTGTGAGGAAATCTTGTGAAAGTACCTGTGATAACAGTTTGCAATTCCACTGTCCCTTTTGGGAGGGGAGATTATCAGAGTTCTATAGTCTAGAGTCAGTTTGTATTCCCCATTAATTTTTATCCCCTTGATTCTGACTTAGCTTTTGTATGAAAACACTGGAAAGATTCGGGAGTGCATCCAATTCACTGATGGCTTTCAGCTTCTGCATGACTGTCACTTCTGGTATGGATGATGAGTGATTGACCACTCTGATGAGTCTAAGCCCAAGCTCTGGCTAAGACCTCACCACTCCTGCCAGACAGGATGAATTGGGTAGGGAAGGCAGCCAGAAGAGCTGGCAGAATTTATACCAGCACCCCTCCTTGAGAAAGCGTAACTGGCATTTGTAAGATGGCATAACACAGCATTCAGCACATTCCAGTTGTGTACCTGGACTCTCCAGGAGCAGCTCTGGCCAAGTGCAATTTTTATGCTCATGTGAAGGCAGATAAAACCTTTTCTGCCAAATGCAAACCTGTCACAATCATCAACTTTTTGGCCACCCAAAATGAGGTTTCCATAATACTTTTCTGAGGTAGAATCATAAATGAAGTGGAGGTTATGAAGAATTCTGAGGCCTATTGAAAGGAGCCATATGTTAAAGGCTTACAAACTAACTGCTGGACCAGAGTGTGGGTCCACCCTTAAGTATATTTCTCTATACTTGCTATCTTTCTTGCTTTTTGTTTCTTTATCTTCCATTGAGAGACTTTTACCATGGCTCTTCCAAGCTGAAGGGCTCTACAGATTCCTTACTGAAGGACTAAGGTGTGCATGTGTATATGCCTCCTTCTTAGATTCACGGACATAGACCTTTATATTCCAAGATGTCTTTCATGACTCACAGGTAGTTTGGTTGATTCACTTACCAGTTGTGGACTGTAGTTCCCAAAAGAGACGTTTCCAAATGAGATGAAGGAGAATCTAGTCCAGACCTTGATTGTAGCAATGGCATCACCTTCTTCATTACAATGGAGGAACAAATATTCCTGCATGTTCACTGAATGTGAAAGCAAACCTCACAGCCTCATCTTGCTCTGATTTGCCTCTCTGAAAGACCTGAAAATTCTAGTCCTAGAAGAAGTAGGAATCATCTGTGCACTTTTTGAGGAGCTGACTGATAGAAAGGAAATGTAAGAAACCTGTAATCATGATGTGGAAAAGTGGTGAAGATGTGGACTAACAAGTGCCATATGGAAACATAAACAACAAACTCAGCTTGCTCAGCAAAAAACTGGGGCTGCTTTTGCCATTTGGGGAGCAGGTAAGGCAGCTATCAGAGCTTCAGCAAACCACCATTTCTCTTCTGGTGTTCACAAGACCTCCACAGCCTGGATGCAGGGAATGCCACCAGTACATGGGCTCCATGTCACCGGAGGGATAATGTTGGCAACCCAGGGCCAGCAATGTGCTGCTCAGCAGGCACATAGACACTGAAGATAGCAGTGCCAGTAGCTACTGGGAAATGCTGCCACCACCTCATTGTTCCCTACATGTTGCTCAACAGTTTTGCAGGACTAGAGACAAGCGATAGTTGGTGACCAAGTGGAAGAGGCTGCACCTCCTTATCTTATGTCTTTGGCTGCTGCAGCTGCAGCAGTGAAACTGGTTGCATAGCTTAGGTTAGAGGCTGCTTTCAAATGCATCCCAGTGACAAACTCATTATTCTGATCTCAGAGAAAAAACCTTTCAGGAGGATTTAGGTAAAAGAAGTAATTGCACTCGAAGTGCTTTGCAACATCTAATACATGAACAATAAGAAGTGGATAATTTTGGTGCACCAAGAGGTACGAAAGGAATGGTGCCAGGGCACATAGCTGAAGATACTGTCCTTTTTAACCTGCTTCAGATGAGGTGATTGCTTGAATCCCAGCCACCATAAGTCATATGGCAGCAATCTCATCCTCACCAGCACTTTGCTGTCATTCCAGCAGAAGATGGTGATTGACTGTTTTCTTTTTTCACATGTGGACCTTGTAAATCTTTGTTTGGGATTTGTCTTTTTCCTCAGAAAGCTGGGTTACTGGCCTGAAATTGCTCTGTAAATTCTTTAAGGCCACACTGCAAGACCCATATACTTATGTCAGAGAGCGTGGGATGTCCAAGGAGTTGCAACACAGGCCAGGAAAGGGTCCTTAAGGGGACAAATGGGTTTGGGGCAACAAGCAGCAGCTGCATTTAGACACTTTTAAACATTCAGAAATTAAAATGAAGATTAAAAGGTGGTTTAGCTGATGAAAACTAGCCTGTTAGTAAACACAAACTCTTTTTCCCTGTACTTGAGTGACAAGCAGACCACAGGAAAAGAGTTAAAAACAGATGCAGTTGACAGAAGGCTCATGTTTACATGGTGCAAGACAATATCAAAACATCATGGACACTGAGGTAATTCTTTGCCCATGAAAGCTACAGAAGGCCAGGGCCCTTTATGTTTTATAGTAGGGTACAGACCTCTTTGTTATGCAACTTCGACCTAAGAAGTGGTATGGGGTTGGTTTTGGCTTCTTTGACATGGTTTTGGATAAGATTTTGGTATGTGGACTCAAACGGAGCTCAGATTGCAAGCTTCAAGAATTCATCATTTTTGGTGGCTTGCAGACGTGGTCCAAACCCGAAATCCTGTGGGACAACTGCTGTTTGAAGAAACACCGCAATTAAATGTGAAATAGGGAACATGAAGTAGCTATTGGAAAATGTGGTTCGTTTTATAATATGATTGAATAATAGAACAAACACTTAGGAACCTGCAACCAAGTCTGAAAGTGTGGGACACAGTTTTAGGTAGAAATATTATGCAGGGAACTGATTCAGAAATCGGTGAAAGGCTGTAATTGGTGAGGTCCTGAAATGCAGGTGCTGCCGGTTTTTAAACGCGCTAGGCAAACCTGAATTTGGATTTGGTTGGAGTCAGTCCTCTGAAATCAATTTCAGAGGATTAGGAGGAATGGAACAAAGCTAGAAATGGGTAGATTCAGACTGGATGTTAGGAAGAAGTTCTTCACCATGAGGGTGGTGAGAGCCTGGAACAGATTGCCCAGGAAGGTGGTGGCAGATGCATCCCTGGAGGTGTTTAAGACCAGGCTGGATGAGGCTGTGGCCAGCTTGATTTAGGGTAAGGTGCCCCTGCCTGTGGCAGAGGGGTTGGAAATAGATGATCCTTGTGATCCCTTCCAATCCTGACTGATTCTATGATTCTAATCTGGATCAGATTTTAAAAATCCAATTATTCTATCTGCCACAGTTCAAATGCTAAAATAATCCACCACCCCCAAAAGAAAAAAAAAAAAGAAAAGATAAGAAGGTCTCCTTACTGCTTTCAAGTGGGTATTAGTGCTGGGAAATAACTGAAAAAGGCTATCATGTTGGTATTCTCTTGGTTAACACAATGCTTTCACTTCACTTTTGTCTCCCACAAAAGCAATGGTATATTGAAGAAAAAACCCACACAGGAACTTCTTTCTCTCCAGTAAAAATATACACAATGCTCAAAAAGCCAAATGAGTTGCCAACACACCCAAGTGCTTTATGATTTGTGCTCTCTAAGTGAAAGCTTTTTGAGTATTTGAAATTGAAAACAAATCCCAATTTTTTAGAGGTTTTTTTTGGGTAGCATAGCTCAAGAAACAGAAGAAAGGACTGGGGCAAATTTCCACACTAAGCCTATCATCCTCAGCTTGAAGTAGAAGAAGAGCTATCATGTACATCACATTGTCTTTGGGACCAATGGTTCTCAGATATTGTGATAGTAAGTGGATAAACATGGAAAACAAAAGGCAGGTGTTTTGAGGGGCTTAATCTCTCTTTTTTTCTCTTTTTAAGCTTTGCTTTCAGAGGAGCTCAGTGATGACCTTCAGGGACATTCGACTGTAAGTGTGCAGAAGACAGTAGGGAATGCACGCTATAACCAGCCAGGTATGCACTGAAGTGCAACTCCCAGAGGAGTGCCATATCTGTTGCCCTCCCTGCTGGCTTGGTAGGGAGGCTGGGAAGAGCTCTGGGGTGTGAAACACAAAGCTGTCCTGCTTATCTTTCCCAGTGTACTTGGGAGTGTTTTACTGTCATTTCAGCATCCATCTCATACAAACATTTCATATGTAAAGTCGTTTTCCTTGTGATGAAAAAAATACTGGTGACTAATTCAGTGTATGAATTTTAGAGTTGTCACTCAGACTAACAGTGGAGATTTCTCTCTGGAGATAATCCAGACCTGCCTGGATGTATTCCTGCGTGATCTGGTGCAGGGGATCCTGCTCTGGCAGTAGGGTTAGATTGGATGATATTTTGAGGTCCTTTCCAGCCCTTAATGTGCTGTGATTCTGTGATAAGAGGAACTCCAGATATTGTACTGTATTGGATCAACTGCTTCAGCTGGCCTCAGTTTCTGTATTATGAGAGAAACAAAGGATTTTATAAAATAATAAGAATTGCTATTTCCCTTTAACTTCAGCTCATCAAGAGTGTCATCTTGTAGCAGCAGCTTGCAAGTTCTCACAATCCTCTAGAACAGCATTGGTGGATATCTGGAAAAACATGGTGGGGTATTTCTGTGTCTAATGACTTTTATCAGATTTGGACCTGTCTGGCCTCAGTTGTGCTGCTGTTTGCTTTCCCTGTTTGGCTTTGCAGAGATGTTGTTATGGATGGGGCACTGGGCTGAGAGCACCCTGCTTAGTCAAGGTCCTACCCCACCCTCTGGGTAAATAATGATCTCATCCCAAGGTCTGTTTGAGAGAAGTGAAATTCTCCCACCTTCTTTGGACTAACATTCTGAAGTGCTTTCTTTCATGTATCCACTTGCACTGATGAATAGCTCATGCCTAGATCCTACATACTCCAGCCTGGCCTGTCTGCAAGCCATACTCTGTGTCTGGGCTGTAAAATTCCCTTTCCTTCCTGGCATTTCTAATCAGGTTCTTCCTCAGCTCCAAGAAATCCACTTACTGTGTCTCAGACTTGAAGAGACAAATAGCTCCAGCTTCCTTTTGGTTCCAAATCATTCTGATGCAACTCTTTTCTGCTTTCCTTTCTTTTTTGCCCCATGACCTGCAGAGTTTTAAGTCTTGCATTATTCAAGTCTGGCCTTAGATGTCAAACAAGAGACAATTATTAATATTGCTCCATACTTAGCACATCATCACACTCTTTATTTACCCTGTTTGGGATACTGTAAGCTGTAGTGTGAGCAGCAAATATCTTTCCTAGCATTTCTAAATGTTGAAATAAATAGCAGAAGACAACGTTGGAAAGGTTGTAATTGCTTCTTGTGTTTATTCTGTAAGAAATATGGGCACAGATATTCTATATCCTTCTTCCAACACCTTGCAATTAAATGCTTGATTCATGTCACCTGAGATCTGTCACCCACACCACTATCCCAGCTGCCCCAGCACTGTGGCATCTCCATACCTAAGCTTTCCCCTCTACTCGGGATGCTGTGTCTGGTTTTGGAGCCCCTATTACATGAGGGATATGGATGTGCCGAAACATGTCCAGAGGATGATCAGAGGGCTGGAGACCCTCTCCTATGAGGAGAGACTGAGGGAGTTGGGGCTGTTCAGTCTGACCTTCTTGTGGCCTTTCAGTATCTGAAGGGGGCCTACAGGAAAGCTGGGGAGTGACTTTTTAGGATGCCAGGTAGTAGTGATAGGAGTAGGGGCAATGGAGCAAAGCTAGAAATGGGTGGATTCAGACTGGATGTTAGGAAGAAGTTCTTCACCATGAGGGTGGTGAGAGCCTGGAATGGATTGCTCAGGAAGGCAGTGGAAGGCACGTCCCCGGAGGGGTTTAAGGCCAGGCTGGATGAGGCTCTGCACAGCCTGATCTAGTGTGAGGTGTCCCTGCCCATGGCAGGGGGGTTGGAACTAGATGATCCTTCTGGTCCCTTTCAACTCTGATTCATTCTGTGATTCTATACCAGCAGTCTTTCCCCTAAAGAAATGATCCTTCTGCAGACATGGTCTTAGTCCCCTGCAAGCCACTGACTCCAAACTGACTTTATTTGAACCTTTTCTGCAGGCATAAAGATCAATCTTACGGCTTTAAGTTCTGGATATGCATGCACCAAAGACACTGCACCAGTGCTGGCAGCCTGTAATCTCAGATAGCCTCCTTTATCTTACCACTTCCTTCCAGATTTTTGTCATTGTTGGACACCAGCACAAGGAGCAGGATGTCTCATCTGACCTTCTCCATCTCCTGTGGCAGTAATTTTCATCTCACCCACATCTAAACATGTGGGCTGGCAGCTAGCTAATTTTATGCAAAATCTGAAAATTCCTCAAAGTAATTTCATTTCCTTTGGAGCTGAGCCAGTAAAGTCTCTCCCTCTCTTTGTCATGCTTGCCTTGGTCAGATCATTGCCATTTCCAGAATAGGCAGAGAACAAATTTGGAAGGAAGGAATTCGGAAGGAAGGAATTTAGAAGGAATTTAAAAGGAAATAATTTGGAACGAAAGAAGGAATTCAGAAGGAAGGAAGGAAGGAAGGAAGGAAGGAAGGAAGGAATTAATTCAGAAAAGAAGGAATTCAGAAGGAAGATATTTGGAAGGAATTCGGAAGGAAGGAATTCGGAAGGAAGGAAGGAAGGAAGGAAGGAAGGAAGGAAGGAAGGAAGGAAGGAAGGAAGGAAGGAATTCGGAAGGAAGGAATTCGGAAGGAAGGAATTCGGAAGGAAGGAAGGAATTCGGAAGGAAGGAATTCGGAAGGAAGGAATTCGGAAGGAAGGAAGGAAGGAAGGAAGGAAGGAAGGAAGGAAGGAAGGAAGGAAGGAAGGAAGGAAGGAAGGAGAGAGGGAGAGGTAGGGTGGTGGGATAAAATAAATAGAGTGTAATGTCTTGCTGAATGTTGCTTTACCTACTTTACCTACTGGAAGCAATAACTCTTCAGGATATTGATTCATTTCTGGCAGTGAGTTGACCTGGTCTGCTCAGGTGGTGTTGAGTGAACAACATGCTTTGTTTTAAAGGTAGGGCTTCAGTGGTCATGGGTTTAAGAACCTCCCAGCTTTATTGAAGCCTGCTGCATAGAAATACTTATGCCATGCACATGTATTTCATACTTTCCTATTTTTTAAACTTACTTTATTCAATACCTAGAAGCAGCAATTCCCGTGTTCCCAAACTTACTTTAATATTGATTCTATTATTTACCCAGATAAAAGTGAAGGCTCTTTCTGATCATTAAGAAGAATAAAAAATATCAGCACACATCTAAAGCCCTAGGACTTTTCATGTAATATTAAATCATACCTTTAATAAACTTGTGAGTTCTCCCAGCTGACTTCATTATCTGAGGACTACCTTACCTCAGATAAGAAATTATCCAGAATGATAATCTTGGATTAAGAAATTAATCCAGATTAATTTCTGGATGAATTAATTAATCCAGAGTAATTAACCAGAAGAGTTATAACAAAATCAGAGTTTCTGCACCTCCAGCTCTCCTTTTACTGAAGATCTTAGAATATGTCAAAAATGTGAACTTCCACAACGCTGTCACATCATTATCAGGACATTTCACTGCATCCATTTCACATAAGTGCTCTAATAAGAGAAAGTGGAAGTGACTTGCCTGGTAACCATGACAGCTTTTTTTTCAGGAGTGATATAAATACAATAATTTATTCCACTATTTGTAAAATAATTAATCACATTCTTTATCTTGAAGTCACTGCTGACTTAATGAGGGCTTCTTTTATCTTTGCACTGGAGTAGCTGCCTGAGTTCTTAGCAGGATCAAACTTCCACAGTACAAATCCCTTGCACTCACTTGTCATGGCAGAAATAATAGTTGGGCCCCAGGCAAAGACTTCTGAATTCCCATTTTTGGCTGTGAGACCTCACAGTCCCCATAGAGACTAGGAATACTATGGAAGTAATCTCTGATGGATCACTCATGGATCACTCAAGAGATCTCTCAGGAATGCTGCATGTTGTAAACATGGCCAGTGCTCTCAGCAGGGCGCACAGCCCTTGTTCTAGAGATCGAAACAAAATATTCCTTCATCACTTCTGAATTTTAGAGCAAATACAGAGTGAGCACATGGCCTCTCCAAACCTCAGACAATTTACTTTGGCTACCAAGGCACCCACAGAAAGAGGTTTGTGATTTATATATTTATCCTTTCCTTACTTAGTATTGATTCTAAATAAGGAAGAAACCATGCTTGACGGGAAACCTATGAGTAAGGACATATGAATTAAAGAGTTTGTTTTATCTACCCACTTTCCTTTTACTTCTGCCAAAGAGAAAGTTTTCCTCTTTGTAGTAAAAGTAATGGTGCTCTGCATATAATCACTATGATATGGATTGAGCAGGAGGCTCTTTTTAAGATACTCAGTACTGAAAGACTACTCAATTTTTGTTCCTGCTTCATTATTCACATTACATTACTTCCCAACAAGTAACATGTACTGACAATCATTCATAAAATTCACCTTTCTTATTTGCCTGTCACTACAATCTGTCATTTTGTACATCTGATGTATTTAGTTTAAAGTTGTCAGATTTTACATCTGCAGCAGAAACAAAAAGGAGACGCTTCTGTGACAGCAAGTGTCACGGAGGAAACTGAATTGCATAGATGGTAATTATGCTTTGGATGTTCTAATAGTTGGATTTTGCTACCATCAGTGGTAAAATGCAGCCATTTTTTTTTTCTCAATGGATAAGTTTAAAATAATATTTTTGTTATGTCTGTGGAGAACTATAATAACCTTGAACCAGCACTCCAGATGCAGGTTGCACTATATAATTAGGTACTCTAGATAAACATTACTGTAGAAGTTAGAACTGAATGAACTTTTAAGGAATGGAAAGAAAGGGAATGATGATCCAGTGGTAAGAATACACTTCAGGCAATGGTCATGTAACAATGTTTTCCTGATGACAGTTTTGCCCATTTGTTGTAGTAAATAAGAAAATATGCTTAGAAAAAGAATTTGGATGGGGGTTTGGTGCATGTTTGCTCCTTGTTTTCAAATTTCAATATGGTGCATATTCCTGCAGGGTGGAAAGAAAAGGCAGTTGAGTCCATAAGCACTTGCGTACACTCAGTTTTCAGCTTCCATAGTGTGATGGTTTGGGTGTTACCTGCCCCCCCCCAACTTTGGAAATCACCCAGACTAGACTCAGCTGGCTCTGGAAATTTGAATGAAGTTTATTATTTACAGCTTAGCACAATATACAAGCAGATATTTACAGTATATACAGAAATATACAAGGTAAAAGGTAATACAGAAACACAACAGCCATTCCAGAAACCTGAGTCCCCAGGAGGTGCTCCCAACCACCCTTCCACCTTCTCCCACCCCTCTCAACCTTACCCCAGTCCCAAGGAAGAATGGAGGTTCAGCCAGAGGGTTAGGAAGCAAAGTGGATTAATCAGAGAGATGGCAGAGAGGCTAGAGAAAGAAATGCAGCTCAGGCAATGCCCCAGGAAGAAGTGCCTTATCTATGTTTGGATTCTTGTTCTTATACCTCTCAGCAAGCCTATGAGTGAAGCAGACATCACCATTGTCTTCCTTTCACAGCCTGTAATCTAATTCTTCTCACCAAAACATTCTAGGTAGCTTTAAACTAGCACACATAGAAATGGGACTGATCTAATTCCAGCATTTGCCACTACTTTACCTTATAAAAATGGTCATATGTGAGGCTTGATGATATGGCCAATAGGAAGAAGAGTAAGAATATTCCACAGAAGAAACAAAACACCACAGGAAAATCCAGTAAGATGCAAAACAGGCAATAATTTTTGCATATGCCCAGTTCCCTATGCTCCACCCAGGAGGATGAAATACAAATGGCTGCCTCTAGCTTTTGGGTCCAGGTGATAACCTTGCTCATCTAGGCAACAAAGATGGATATAGCATGATGTTACTGCATGTGAACAAAAAGGGTTAGAACTATTGCTGTGGCATTGCCAGACAAATGGACACATTTGTGTTGAGGTAAAAAACTCTGCTGATTTCCAGAGGTTTTGTAGGAGGCCTCCCAGCTAAATGATGCTCTTTGTGACATCTGTACTGCACAGATGAATTGTCCTTCCATTTGTCCAGTCCAAATAAAGAAAGAAGTAATTCTTTTCTCTTTGGTTGAATCCATAAAATTGAAGCTCAGTTTAAAAAATGATTGATTGTTTCTTCCTATGCCAAAATAAAGCTGCCTTAATGACAGCTCTGAACTGGTTCATCATGTTGATAATAAGGCTTCATAGAAGAATCATAGAATCATAGAATCAACCAGGTTGGAAGAGACCTCCAAGATCATCCAGTCCAACCTATCACCCAGCCCTATCCAGTCAACTAGACCATGGCACTAAGTGCCTCATCCAGTCTTTTCTTGAAGACCCCCCAGGGACGGTGCCTCCACCACCTCCCTGGGCAGCCCATTCCAATGGGAAATCACTCTCTCTGTGAAGAACTTCTTCCTAATATCCAGCCTATACCTACCCTGGCACAACTTGAGACTGTGTCCCCTTGTTCTATTGCTGGTTACCTGGGAGCAGAGGCCACCCCCCACCTGGCTACAATGCCCCTTCAGGTAGTTGTAGACAGTAATAAGATCACCCCTGAGCCTCCTCTTCTCCAGGCTGGTAGTAACGGAGGCCATCTACTCTTGACTAGTTCTCATACTCTGCATACCATTTTTCTTACTTATGTCTTCATGTTCTTTCTGGGAAAGTGGCCCATACAGATATTGGAATGAGATGGGTGCCTGCAACCAAGATATGACTGTGAAAGCAAAGAAACTTAGAAGTTCAAAAAGAGAAACAAAAAAACAAAAAGGAAAAAAAAAGAAAGTGCTTCTGGATGAGAGAGTGCCAGAGATATTCTCATTAAACTTGAGCAGTAACTGTAAGATTTCTGAAGGGGGATATGAAACACACAACTTAGCTCCTTTGAACTCTCAGGAGAGAGCTGGGCCATGACATAAATCTCAAAGTCACGCATACTCAGTTCAGATTTGCTTGATGTTTAAGGACAGAGGTTTAAGTCACTTGCCTCCAACGTGTACTAGTTCAACCAAGTCATGGAATGGCCTCTGAACTACCTCTGGTCCCTAAATTAATGAGAGCAAAAGGATATGTTTGCAGTTGATGTAATTTCAAGATCTCTTTTTTTCCAGGAGAAGAGCAGCAAAGTTAGGGGCACAGCACACCACTGGAGCAACCACTTGCCTATCACAAAAACTTGAATAACTTGCCCAGCCAGCATCAGATAAATACACACCAAGGCAGGGTCTTTAGCTATAGAAAGAGCTATAGCAATCACCAAAGCTAATCTATTGCTTTCTCCTTCCTGTGCAGTAAGTAGTCTGGGTAGTCTAACAGTTCCTAGGTGCCCCACAGTGCTGCTTTTCCTGCTTTCTTTCCTTCCCCTTCTTTTTTTTTTCCCTGGGTTTTGTGGGGTATTTTTGGTTGTGGGTTTTTGTTCTGTTGTTTGTTTTTTTTCTAGTCAATCCAGAAATGGGTTCCCAAAGGTCGATACCTGTGGTCCTTGCTTGATGGTAAATAAGGGGTTTCTGAAATCTTCTCCTCTTTTCTCCTGTGGAGCAGCAATTGTCATCCATTAGGGCCCAAATCTGCTTTAAATCCTATCACAGCACAGCCAGGAGAAACAGCAGCAAATATCATAGGTTTGTAGTCCCTGAAAATCTTTCTCAGGGTCTTGCAATAGTGACAAGAGCCTTTGATGTTCTTTCCACCCTTAACCCTATGCCTTTCTGAGTCATGATTCCCTTCAAAGGAGGTGATAAAAAGTATAGAGATTTCCTTTAGATCAAAAAGCAACTTGAAAATCTTTGTTTCTCCTGTGGGAAGTCATTCATTTTCGAGGCAGGCTCATCTGTCAAAATAAACTATGGTGGCATTTAAATACTCTTCCTTAGTAATTATGTTTCACTTTGCAGTTTAGTAATTAGTTGTTATTTCTAATATGCAGTGGCTGCAAAACTCCACATGCTCATAACTCACAGCTGAGGTCTTGAGACAGGACATTTATGTGTGTGGAGGGGAATCACAAGTACTTCTGTCTTTCTAAATCATAGGTTTGGTGAGTGGGGAGCAGTAATTTGTCAGTGACTGGAATAGCATAGCCTGGGGGTGAGGTGCAGAAAAAGGTGATCTGGAAAACACAATTTACACTAGTGTTCCAAAAAGCCCTTCTTAATTTTTTAATAGACACTCCAGGTAGCCACAGTGCACATGGCTGGTGTAGAAGGAACCATAAGGCAAGAAGAAAATTCTTGGCAAAGACTTAGGAATGGTTGCACAGGGAGAAGTCTGTTCCTTAGCACAGAAAAGAAACGAATTGCTGTGTAAAGCCAGGGATGGTTTATGGGACCAGGGGTATCTCAGGCATTGACCATCTGCAGCAGGAAACAAGACAGACAGCTAATTAAAGGCTGCTGATGGCCAAGTTGCTTCCCGTAATAAGGCCTATGGAGGCCTGAGAGATGCGGGATGGATTTATACACATTAGAGATTTTCCACGTGATGAACTTCTGTAAATACATTGATGTCAATGTGCTTTACACAGAAACACCTTCTCCAGTACTCATAGGATCTGGAAGCTGCCAGAAATGTCTACAGAAAAGTTCAAGGGCATTGTGACATCCTCCTTGGTGCTCTGAAGAGGAGACCTCTTCCTCTACAGCTGCAGATGAAAAAAGCCAAGACTAGTGTCTGTGCCTGAAAGACGAGGAGTGCACCTGGGTCTCTTGCACAACAATGTGTCCTCAGCCACAGAGCTGGGAGGAAATGCTTGGTGGGGCAGAGGGATCCCCTGTGCCAGTGGTTGCTGTCATATACCACAGCACCCAGGCTTTACCCATGGCATCCCTGCAGTGGCACCGTCGTGGCAAACAGAGAAACCCAAAGAGCCACAGTGTTTGCCTGCAACTTCACTGCGCGAGCTGTGACGCCACGGCGAGGCCAAGCAGAGTGGACATCCGTTTGACTGCCTGCCTACTCACTTAGAGACCTGGCACCTTAACCTCAGACTTCAGTACCACATTTAGCCAGTCTCAACGGGAAACAGCCTCTGGCAGTGAGGTGGCCTTGCAGAATGAGGCTATATATAGATGTGTACTCAGAAATGCTGTGTGCTTTTGGAGGGTAAGTTCAAGGAACTGGGATAAAAGTTTCCACCAAGCTAGGAGGAAATGGGGAAGCCTGCAAACCAGTGTGAGTCAGGTGTTCAGGGAAGCCTTGGAGAGGCAGTCTACCTGGATGCTCACCTCACTTTTCTCACTCCTTTGTTATTATCAGAAGGAACTTCTCCACAAGAGGTGGCCCCAGAGCAAACAGCTCTGCCTGAGCCCTCACTGAGCTGCCTCTGCTGGCAGGGTGCTCTGCTGCCCACAGTGCTGGGCTGCCCATAGTCCTGGCCTGCCTCTGCTGGCAAGGTGCTCTGCTGCCCACAGTGCTGGGCTGCCCATAGTCCTGGCCTGCCTCTGCTGGCAGGGTGCTCTGCTGCCCACAGTGCTGGGCTGCCCATAGTCCTGGCCTGCCTCTGCTGGCAAGGTGCTCTGCTGCCCACAGTGTCCTCCAATGAATCCCACTGGTGGTGCCTCTCCTTCCCCCTAACTACCATCCTTTTTGGTATGAACAGCCATCTCCTTTCCATTGTCTGATGATGTATTTCACAGGAGTTTCTGTTTCACAGATTTCCACTTTGTATTGTGCCTCTTGTACTTGGAGTTTCACTCAACTGGCAATGCAGCCTGTGCAAGGCAGTTATCAAAGAAATGTTCTCTAACTCCTTCCTTGCTGCTCTCATGAGAAACAGCAGAATGTGAAGTGTAATCCTTTGTTTAGGCTTGACAAGTATAATGCTTAAAGCATTAAGAACATTTGAAGAAGCTAAAGAAACCAGACAAGGAATTGTTTTCCTTCGTAGATACCAATACATTTTCATTTACTTCTTTCTATTAACTGGATTTCCTTGACTGTGTCCACAGTGATCTCAATTGTAATTATGGAGCAGTTAACCTGTTCCCCATGCCTAACATAACCCATAATTAGTTGTCTCGTGTCCACAGTTTATGACTCAACTCTGTGTGGTTTTTCTATATCAAAGGCTTGGTTACCAGATTATTTTTTTCTTTACCACAGTACTTGTGCCTGCACTGGCAGAGGGCAGCAAAACCTGAGCACATCTGTTTTGTTTGAGGACAAAACCACCAGAAAACCAAGCAGTTTTATGAAGATCTTACTTGGGTGCTTTCCAAATGCTACACTTGTAGGAGAAACTGTATTCTTGAGGAATGACCCATATATTTACATATTCAGGATGCCATTTGGACATACAAGAAAATCTTTTCCTATCAAATACTATCTTGGAGCTTCATCTGGAAACAAGGGAGACAGAAATATACCTCTTGGGATGGGGATGAGCTACTCTTCTCTACTGACAGGCAAGAGTTTTATAGAATTAGTTCATAAACCTCTATTATATTTCCCTATCTCTTAGGGCTCCTCCTGTGGATGGATGAAATCATCCTGTATGAGACAATAGATTACTTTGATAAATAGATAGCTTTCCTGAATGAGAATTAATGTTTTAATAACTGTTTAGGCAAGCTTTCCATTTGATTAATTTTGCAATGACAAATGGGCAGAGATGTGCATAAAACAAAGAGGCCATTTAGAGTAATGTAAGATTAGAGCCAACTACCATTCAAGAATGGTTAGATTAGAACAATTAAATAACCTAAGTGTAAGCTATAGCATCTGTGTGTGGAGGCAAGCTTTCTGACCACCCTGAACACTGCCTGCTTAGCTCAGCTGCTGCGTCTGAGAGATGAATGCAGCAGCAAAGCAGTGTCATCTGCTCTGAACTGTGTCCTCTGCATTGGACTGGAACAGATACTGCTGGGAAAGTTTCACATTGTTTATCTCTGCAGGAGAGATGTAAATGACAGCTGAGGCCCAACAAGGCCCTGAGCAACCTGACCTAGTGCAGAATGTCCCTGCTTACTGCAAAGTTGACCTTTGAAAGCCCCTTCCAAGCCAAGCCATTCTATGATCTATGATTCTATCTCAGAGCTGAGATATAGCCATTGCTGAGTAGTCTTCATTAATGAGCCTTGTCGTTAAAGGAACAGAACAGTTGTAAAGCTCTGATATCAGATAAGAAAGAAAAATGCCTTGGGGAAAACTTCTTCAAGTGAGTTGGCAGTTTACATGAAATTTGTTGTTGAAGTCTCCCATTTGACCACCAAGACTATAGTTAAGGAGATGAGAAACTAAGTGTGATACGTGTCTTTGATGCTTTTATGGAATGGGCAGTCTCTATTGCCCTGATTCTCTGTTTCTGGAGTGTAGTTCTTTTGGCAACAGAGCAGTGAATACAAAGTCCCTTGCACAATGTTCCTGGCAGCAAGGAATAAATAATCTACTAGTGCTCTGGCTCTTGAAACATAATTAACAAACATGAATAACTGAATTGTACTTCAGTAGAAAGGGAAAATATGATGATTTAGTTATTGTGGCCCAAAGTATCTTATCCAAAAGTTTAGCCCTGATGTGAGTTTAACTAGATCAGAGGCGGCACAATAAGCATCCAGTTCTTCCATTTTCAGTAGAACACACTCAGAAGCAGTGGTCCAGAGGGAAGGAGTTATTGAAACACAAAAATCTATTGCACATTTCAGACATCTTGCAATGAGGGAGGGAGACAGCAAGCTGTCCAGACTTGCACCAGAATACATAGCAAGCAGCACAGACCCTTTGAGTTATACCTTTGCCAGGTTCTACAGACAGAAACCTACAGGCAAACTCCTGAGAGATGCACATAGCAGAATGAGCAACAGTAAAATCAGCCACGACTGTCAATATTCTTGGAGAAGCTGCTGTTATTTTTCAGTCAGTTTTAATATCTCTTCTAATAATACCACACAGTTGTTTTTATACTTAAAATATGAGGGATTGCTGCTGTTCCAACTTTTCCCATCAGAGCAAATAAAAGGATGCTTACTGCCATCCTCTCTCACTGCATCATCCTATGGCGATGTAAGGTGTCCATTGATGCAAGATGTCCATTTATGCTTAAAGTGCAGAATACCTCTTCACAAATACAATTAGAAAAAGGACTTCCTCATGCAGAAATGTTGCAGCTGTAGCTTTGAAAGAAGCTCTGTTTGCTGATTAGCAAAACTGAACTCAGGGTATTGACAGCAGGACTTCAAACGTCATTTTCATCAAGTTTCAGATCAGTCCTCTAATATCTGCTGTCTTGATTTCTGCTGGCTAAAATAAATGTTATTTATATTCAAAGGAAAACCTGTGACAAATCAGACATGACTTCTAGAACTTCTTTCCAAGTCAAAAGTTTTTCTTGTAAGGCTTTCTGTTTGTTAGGTCGTGGGATATTTTACTAATAAAACAAAACCAGGACCCATAAATTCTCAGTTGGAAAAGTCTGGGAAATAAAACCAACAAGAAACAGTAAGAAAATATTTCATACTTAAGGGCAACCAGAAGGCAAAAATTACTGTTAGTCCATGATTTTTTTCATGAAGTAGAGGAGCATGAAAAAGACTAATGAACTATAAATTCAACAGACACATTAAGATGAGAGATTGTGGGAAGCAGAACTTAGGCTCTAGTAGGTAATTTTTGCTACAGTAGTGTGTGGTGTGGGCTTGGAGGATGTATTTCAGCAGTTGCTCTTTCAGCCATTTGCAGGTGGCATTTGACCACTGGTGTAGATTTTATTTCTTTGCAGTCCTGGAAAGGAAGGACAAGGTACAGCTTGAGTTCCTAAGGATTCATTGCACACCTAACCTAAGCAATTTTTCTCCTTTTCTGTGGGTCAGTTTTCCTATGGGAAATGGAAATTACTTTTGCTTTGTTCTGGGCTCCTCAATTCAGGAGAGATGTTGAGATACTGGAACATGTCCAGAGAAGGGTGATGAAATTGGTGAGGGGCCTGGAGCACAGCCCCAGGAGGAGAGGCTGAGGGAGCTAGGGGTGTTTAGCTTGGAGAAGAGGAGGCTCAGAGGTGATGTCATTGCTGTCTACAACTACCTGAAGGGAGGTTGTAGCCAGGTGGGGGGTGGTCTCTTCTGCCAGACAACCAGCAACAGAACAAGGGGACAGTCTCAAGTTGTGCCTGGGGAGGTCTAGGCTGGATGTTAGGAGGAATTTCTTCACAGAGAGAGTGATTTGCATTGGAATGGGCTGTGCCCCATGCAGTCTTTTCTTGAACACCTCCAGGAACAGCAACTCCACCACCTCCCTGGGCAGCCCATTCCAATGCCAATCACTCTCTCTGGCAAGAACTTCCTCCTAACATCCAGCCTAGATCTCCCCTGGCAGAACTTATTGGCTCATTTGAGACGGGAGTCAAGGCATGCTGCTTGTTTTAGCACTGAATCCCAATAGTTTAGAGCAACCCCAGTCTTATAAGCATGTAATTCATCTTAGTCTCCCTGTGAAAGTTTTAAGGATGTTCATGGGCATCCCACTTTTTGAAGATGAACTTGTCAGGCCACCAGAAGCTTCTGCTTTTTACACTCCTTTTTACATCATTCCATACTTTTCATCTCCTGGATTAGTTCCCTTCTGCTGGTCCATGTTGGTCAGTCTGGCTTTCAGCAATGACACAACTTTATAATAATAACAGTGCTGCATTGTAGTTTATGGGCACCCGCAGCTGAAGGATACTAGGCATCTTGACAAAAACAACTCAAAGCTACATGACAATAAACTAAGGCAAAAGGCCTATAAAAAGAGAGCTTGGATGCCAAGAGCTTAAAATCCCTGCACAACAAAACAGGAAAGGAAATGAAGTTATAATCCTTGCCTGCAAATGTGTGCTGGCATATGCAGGAGGCTGGGTGTTCCTGAGGCAAGGGAGGAGACCATCTCTTTTGATCTTCTAAATGAAAAGAACAATGACCAACAACATCAGCCTGAATTGCTGAGAAAGGACACAGGGCTGCTCTGTGTCTTCCTCTTACCCCAAAGCATAAAATTCCATTGGAAAGGCCATGCTGTTCTGAAAATTATGTTCTCTCTCTACCACTTTCCCAAAAAGGTTCACTGTAAAGAATTCCTTCCTCTCTGGGTTTCATTTGTTTGAAGAGATGGCACCTGATCTTTCACACGTCTGTGATGGTCCCAGCTTTAAGCACTTGAACTGGCTAACTAAGCACTCCAGGTAGCCTGTTTTGGAGAACAACTGGATGTATGATATTTATGCATACATAGAACTAATTCCACTCTATATTAATCACCTCAGAACCCAAGGTTTAGTAGTTCTAAGAAACAGGGAGAAAGCATGCTAGCTTGGGGGGGGGGTGTGTGTGTGTCTCTTCAAGTAGCCTATCTATCTTATTATTTCTATGCTTCAAGTGTCTGACCAGTGACGGAAAATACCACAGACATGCTACATCTCCTCTTGTTTTCTTACTTCTGCTTGCTGCAACCTCCCCGAAGGGAGGCTGTAGCCAGGTGGGGGTTGTTCTCTTCTACCAGACAACCAGCAACAAAACAAGGGGACACAGTCTTAGGTTGTGCTGGGGGAAGTATAGGCTGGATGTTAGGAGGAAGTTGTGTACAGTTGTGCATCCAGTTAGGCTGGATGTTAGGGGGAAGTTGTGATTGGCACTGGAATGGGCTGCCCAGGGAGGTGGTGGAGGCACTGTCCCTGGAGGTGTTCAAGAAAAGATTGGATGAGGCACTTAGTGCCATGGTCTGGTTGACTGGCTAGGGCTGGGTGCTAGGTTGGACTGGATGATCTTGGAGGTCTCTTCCAACCTGGTTGACTTTATGATTCTATGATCTTGGCGTCGATATTTACCTTGTGGGACATAAGCCACTAATGATCTGCCAGGGTTGCCTCCAGCACCTTTTGGAAGACATTGTTTTTCCTTAGTCTGTTTCAATTTGAATAAGGTCCTTGACTAGAGGTTTGTTCCTCACTTTAGAGGAGCTAATAACAGGCATTTCATTTTAATTCCAGTGAAAGGGCTTTAAGAAATGGGGCTTTTGGTTTTTCAGTCTGCAGTTCCAGCATCATTCCTTTTATGCTTCTAAATTACAGAGAAGCAAGCTGCCCTGTTTTATGATGCTTTATTTTTTTAAATTACCCAGTGGCTTTGTGGGGAAAGAGTAAGTGAATATTTTTGGTGGTGTTACATCGGCGACGCCTTTCCCATTAGCTCTTGCGATTCTCCCTTCAGGTTTGGTTCAGGGGGGAATGGAAATTAATTTGTTTCAAGAGAATTGGTAATAAAGAACGTCCCCTTTTTGTGCTTTAGTCAGCTTGAAACCAACTCTTAAAAATGTGCACAACATTTTTGACAGAGGCTTTGAATTAACCAGGATTAAGCAGGCTCTATTCTTGCTGCAGAATGCGATTTTCTGGGTACTCTTGCAGTGTGGTTGGCATGGGCCTTGGCTCAAGGAATGAAAATGGAGCCCTTGGGCCAGCCAGCCACAAATGTCACCCCCACCTATCCCTAGCAGCATATCCCAACTTGGCACACATGTGCCCTTGCACACGGGCCTTGATCCAGCTGCGTCACTCATGCAGACGCTGGTGACTGCTGAATCCAGCTGTAGCCTGAAGCAACACATTGGGGTGGTTTTAGAGGTTACAGGGATCACTGATCCATCTTTCAACTAAGGACAGCTATGTTTCAACTTACCCTCAAGCTTCTGCCTTCTGCTATTATTTTTCCTCCATCTCTCCAATTTGAAAGTGTCCTTCAGTATTTTCCCTTTCCATTAAGGAAGTGGACTTCAGCCAACTGACCATGGCAGATCATCTCACAGTTTTCACCCACCCTCATCCCTCCAAGTCGTTGCTGGTTACATCATTTGATGCACCTCAGGCTGCAGTTTGCCTTATTGTTTGTCAGGGCACTGCTGACTCATATTAAGCTTGCTGTCAACCGGCATCCCCCCAGTCCCTTTCTGCAGCGCTGCTCTCCAGCCACTCCTCTCCCTGTTTATACTTGTGCCTGGGATGACTCCATTCTATAAGCAGAGCCTGGCATGCTAGACTTGTTACATTTCATCCAATTAATCACAGCCCAAGACTCCAATATATCTGGATCCCTCTGCAAGGCATCTTGTCCATCCAGAGAGTCAACATCACCTCCTAGTTTGATACCATCAGCAAGCTGGCTAATAGTGCATTCATGATCTTTGGCATGAAACACAAATATGTTCAGACGTGCTTGTGCTGTCTGCCTGTCTCATTGAACAACTATTCACTGCCATGCACTGCCTAATTATCAAAGCCAGTTCTTTACAGGCCTTTGTAACCAAGAAGTTGTATAGGATCATATCTGATGTTGCTCAGATGCAGCCATGGGCCTGTAGCTGTGAAATTGTGCACACTTGTGGTATTTTGTATTTTATATTTCTGCCAGCATGAGAGATAAGCAGTGGAGACTTCTCCAGTAAAGAGTTGCCTCAATTTACTGTTTGGTTAACAAATAAAACATGAAGCATTTCAGAGATTCCAATTACTGAGGAATTTCTACAATAACTTGGGGATTGTTATTTATTTATGGATGTGTAACTGTTTTGATCCATTTCTGCTCGTTTTTTACCCAAGCACTTCTGTTGTATGTGGAGAATGATGCAGCCAGACCACAAACTTTAATATGATCTAGGATTGTCTGTGATGGTTTGAGTGTTACCTGCCCCCCACACACTTAAGAAAATCACTCAGACTAGACTCAGCCAATCTGGAGATTGAAGAATGAAGCTTTATATTTACAGTTCAGCACAACATACAGGCAGGTATTTACAATATCTACAGCTACAGAGAGAAATATCCAAGTTAAAAAGTAATACAGAAACACAACAGCCCTCCCAGAAACCAGAGTCCCCAGGAGGGGCTCCCAACCACCTTTCCACCTTCTTCCCACCCCTCTACCTTATCCCAGACTTTGCCTTAGTTCAAGGTGAGTTTGGAGAGTTGGCCAGGGGAGTTAGGAAGCAGACAGATTAGTCAGGCAGCAAGTTAGAGAGAGAAGTGCATGCAGCCCAGAGCCCAAGGGCAACTGTGTTATCCATATTTATGTTCTTGTTTTTATACATCTCAGCAAGCCTATGAGTGCAGCAGACATCACCATTGTTTCCTTTTCAAAGCCTATAATCTAATTCTTCTCACTAAAATATGCCAGCTAGGCTCAAACTAGCACATTGTCCTTGAACCCCAGGCTTGTCAAATGGCAAAGGTGATCACCTTCCACCACTTTAATATTTGTTGGGCTATATATAGTTGAATTTACAAACATTAACTCTCTGATTTATGGTCAGGCTTCCTTATTCTGTTAACTTCCTTTTGATTCTAAATTTACTCTCCTTTAGTTTATTATGCTTGGTTTACAACAGTAAATGTAGGTATAGAAACACATACTCTGAAGTCCCACTTCCTCCCTGAACTAACTTAATATTGTTTTGTTTCAGCCTCATAGAAACAACACTAGAGGGAAACTAATCCAATTGTCAGGTCAGGAAAATCTCATTGGCTGTGGAATTCCATTTTTTTTCTGGGAATATTAGAACTGTATTATGAATGATAGCATGCTGTGTTGAATCATATATTATTTGTAATATGCTTTTGATTGTCTTTGTATGGCTGGATATATGATTGGGCCAGTTTCACATGTTTTATTGTCGTGGAGTGGCAATACAATGTTGAAAGAAGCAATCTTTCTCTGTGGTATCTTAAATAAAATTTGATTTTTCCTTTGAGATCTTCAAGAAGCAGAAAAAAATTACTCTTGTCTCTCCATATGGCTTGCTACAGCAAAAAGCAAATCCAAAACACCTTCAGGTCATTATGGCCCATTTGCTGTAACACTAGGATTAAATTTTGGCTCAAACAGCAACTGTTCAATTGTAGAAAACAAAAACTCAAGAGGTTTCACAGCTGTAGATAGCAGGAACATGTTAATTTTGGGCTACAGAGTGTAGAAGTCAGCAACCAGCACCTCCATAACCACCACTGCATGGGAAGGGGTGATCCTGGCTGGCTGGCTCAAATATCCATTCCTATGTCTGTGCTCACCCTGATCACTTCTTCACACACCCAGGCAAATCCCCTAGATGTGCATGGCCAGATGCAGACCTGCTCCACACTGTGGAGAGCAGACACAAGCAATGTTAAGCCGCACCAAGCATGGTGCTCACTGACCACCTCAGGGCTATTTTGCCTGAATTGATGAATTAATGTTGAAAAGGCTGTTTGGGTGGTGATTTACTACTCATTGTCATATTGATGCCAGGGGAGATTGCACAGCTGAGCAGGGTCTCCAGTGGCAGTGCAGAGTGATGCTTAGCAACATGGTTTAGCAGTGTTAGGTTAGTGGTTGGACTTGACGATCTTAAAAGGTCTTTTAAAGCCTAAATGATTCTATGATTTTGTGATTCTATAAGACAAAAACTTTTGGATCCAATGAGAAACTGAGTGGGATGTGGAAAGGTGAGAAGCAGTGCCTGTGAGAGGCCATTTGTCTAATGGGGATTCACACAATCCAGTGGGGTGAAAAAATCCCAAATGCCAAAGATGCTGGAGGATGGGAATGTACAAAACACTGATATGAAATTTGTTTACCACCACTCTATCCTCCCAAATTAATTCTGGGCTGCTTTTTCTCCTCAGTGACAATCCTTTTGTTTATAGGCAGGATTAGAGCTTGTGAGAGGGGAAGTATAGCCTGTTATGGTGCCTAGGGAAAATGTGTAATTTTCCCAGGTGTCTGGGTGGAGTCTCTGTGTGCTTGTTGATTTTAACAGAAAACCCTTGGTATTTGCACTTGTCTGTGGTTATTGTCAACAGACTGGACACATGAAGATCATGAGAAACATTTTGTCCCTTCAGCCTCTCTGGTGGAGAGGGGAAGTTTAGAGCTGGGAGTCATGATGCAGTGACATCTGGAACATGGAAATCCATGGGAATGACTTCCCTTTCTGGGGTATTTTTCTGTATTGGTTGCATTCAGAGTTTTCTGTACAACACTCACATATATCTTTGGATATTCCTCAGTTAATGGGCAGGAGGAGTAACTCAGTGCTTCCACATCAGTCTCATGTTAGGTTCAGAAAGGTTAAACGCTTGCCATATCATCTTCCTCCATTCTTAAGTCCAGTCATAATGGAATGCAAGAAAAAGAAACCATACAAGTAGGAGACTGTAGCTGCTATTACAGAAGTTTTTAATTACAAAGAAGCACTTTCTGAAGAAAAGGATGAGACAGGTCACTATTAACACAACATCTCCTCCTCCTTTAGGGTCTTATGCCAATGATTTCAGCAGCACTACTGGTGACTTGGAATAAAAGCATAACTAAGCCCATTTGTATTCCAGGACATAAAGTGAAAGATGGTATTTAGTCATAGAATCATAGAATCAACCAGGTTGGAAGACACCTTCAAGATCATCCAGTCCAAACTATCACCCAGCCCTATCCAGTCAACTAGACCATGGCACTAAGTGCCTCATCCAGTCCTTTTTTGAACACTTCCAGATTATTCAGCCTTCCTGCAATATGATAGTCAGTCTTAGGTGAGTATGATGTGCCACTAAGAAAACTAGCATTACTTTTCAGCCATAGTTCTGAAACACAGTTTAAATTGATGTTCAGAGCAGTGTCTCATGGCTAATGGAAGCCAGAGTGGAAGGAACTGGAACTGTTATCTGGTGGCAGGAGCATCCCTTGATTCCAAGGCCAAGTGTTCCCAGAAGGATGCACCTTCTGTGTCTTTTCAAAGAGAAAATATGGGCATGATATGAGATAGAGAGAGAGAATATGATGGAAATAATAAATACTTTCTCCCTGGCAGAAGGGAGATTTGTTTTGCAGGGTGGCTCAAACCATGACTTTGTCATCAGATCTTCATGCTATAGTAGTAGGCATAGACTGTAAAGACTGTCTACCAGTTTTGACTATCAAGAGGACAAAGAAGAAGAGGACAGGATGACTTTTCCAGGTCCACAGAAGTAAAAGAGCTGTCAGCAGCTCAGAAAATGGTTTTATTGGTTTCTTTCTTGCTGTAGCAACTCTATTGTTTCAAAGAGTCAGAGACAGTGAATGAAATAAACACAAGTGGCAAAGGAAGGGTGAGACAAATGACTAAACCCAGGAAATTGCAAAAGTCTCCAAGTCATTGTTTTGGATCCTCTAAGAAAACTAAGCTTGATGTCTGTGTTCTGTTTATCAGGTGGTTGCTGGACCCCCTTGCTTCTCTGAGCATTCAGCTATGGATGTTTTAAGGAGATAATGCAGTGGATACTACAATGGAATCAATGTATTGTGTAGCCCTCATGCTAAAGGGAAATTTTGTGATGGTGAGCAGACAGGTTGCCATTTGCATGTGAAGAAAATGTGACAGACTTCTGTTTTGTTGTTGTAATAAATGGTTCTGCAAGGAGCTATTTCTGTCTGAGCAGGTATGTGATGCTTTGAAAACAGTAATCAGTCCTTTAGTGGGAGCTGAGCACAATAGCATGTGTGTGAAAGAGAGCAGCACGGGCACTCAGTGGCTTGGTTCTTGGAAGAGCTGACAGAATTAACCTTTTGGAAGGAGCTGAGAGTCATGCAAACACAACCAACTCAGTGTGAGATGGGCACAAGATATTAAGCCACGTGACATTTCACGAGGGCATCTTGATAGAAACTAAATGAACATTACTACTAATTGGCAGCTGTGCCATGGCTTTCAACTAAATCTAGATCAATTCTTTGTGAAACACTGTTTAAGGATTTCCTAACTAAAAAAAAAGCAACTATGTTAGTAACATCAAGGCTGACACAAAAGCTTTGCCATCACAAATATATTTATCTCTTGGCTCTCAGCGTATGCTGTTTCTGAAGTCTTGGCTTCTCAGGCAGGAGCAATTTCAACTGTAGTCTGTTTTGTTGCTCATTTGAGTTCTATTCTTGAATAGAAAAGATATTAAATCCCAAAGTGGTAGTGCATCATGGGCACCATCAAGGAATACTGGCTAAGGTTATGCTGGTAATGTGCTAATATTATCACTTTGCACAGCTGAGATACTCTTTCTTGCATACTAGTCATGCCTGTGGAGATGAGTTAATACAGAAGTATTGAGGGTGTTGAAGCTCTTTTAACATCTTTACTGAAATGTTATATCACAGTATCACAGTATTATCAGCGTTGGAAGAGACCTCACAGATCATCAAGTCCAACCCTTTACCACAGAGCTCAAGGCTAGACCATGGCACCAAGTGCCACATCCAACCTTGCTTTGAACAGCTCCAGGGACGGCGACTCCACCACCTCCCCGGGCAGCCCATTCCAGTGTCCAATGACTCTCTCAGTGAAGAACTTTCTCCTCACCTCCAGCCTAAATCTCCCCTGGCGCAGCCTGCGGCTGTGTCCTCTCATTATGGCGCTGGACACCTGAGAGAAGAGTATGTTCTACCATAAGTCAGTATCTTGGAGCCTAGGGAATGCACATGAGATGTGACAGACTTCCTTCAGTGTGTTTGTATTCAGACCACAGGCTGAGAAAAAGGACTTGGGATTCCTGATAGACGCCAGGATGACCAGGAGCCTGCAGTGTGCTCTCGTGGCCAAGAGAGCAAAAAAGATCCTGGGATGCGTTAAGAGGAGTGTGGGAGGTTCTCTCCCTCTATTCTGTGCTGGTGAGGCCTCAGTTGGAGTACTGTGTCCAGTTTTGTCCACCTCAGCTCAAGAAGGACAAACAACTACTGGAGAGAATCCAGTGCAGGGCCACTAGGGGATGGAACTTCTCTCACATGGGGAAAGGTTGAGAGAGCTGGGGCTGTTTAGCCTAGAGGAGGCCAGAGGAGGGAGGTGGGGGTGCTCTTATTAATACTTACAAATATCTAAGGGGTGGCTGTCAGGAATATGGTGCCAGGCTCTTCTCAGTGGTCTCCAGTGACAGGACAAGAGGTAATGGGCATAAATTTGAACAGAGGAAGTTCCATTTAAACATGAGAAAGAACAGAATTCTTTGGGGATGGCAGAGCACTGCAACAGGCTGTGCAGAAAGGTGTTGGAGTCTCCATCTCTGGAGACTTTCAAGGCCCTCCTAGACATGTTCTTATGTGCTCTGCTTTAGGTGATCCTGCTCTGGCAGAGGAGTTGGACTCAATGATCTTCAGAAGGCCCTTCCAACCCCTACCATTCTCTGATTCTGTGTCTTGGAGCTTATTCCTCCCCATCATAAGTGCCTTCATGCCACATTGCTGTCTTTCTTCAGTCGAGGCTCTCTCAGTCTTTCCTTTCAGAGCTATTTTTCTTTATGCTGCCAGTGGTACCTTTCTCAGAGCCAGGATCTTGATTCTGGATCTCTCACCCCCGAGCTATGTGCCTTGCCAAGCAGGCTGCCGCGGAGACTGAGCGGGCTGTTTTCCCTGGAAATTCCAGGTAGACACAGCAAAATGCTTCCTGAGGAAGCTGGCTTGTGTGCTGCCATTGAACCAGGCTGGCTTTGACAAGTACTCACCTTCTAACAAAACGGAAAATTCCACACTGCTCCTCTACTCTCAGAGATGCCAGCTGGGTACACTTTGCTTGAGTAGACAGTGGAGTAGTGCCCAGCACAAGAAAACGAGCTGAAAAAGAAAACCTCTAGCAAACCAACCTCAGAAACCCAACATGAAAGTGAAATGCAGACACAGCATTCCCAACATGCAGAGCCAAGTGTTGCGGTCATTCAGCCAGAGAAGGTGACAAGTCTGAACCTCCTCCTCATTTCTGATGCAAAAACATCACCTAGAGGGATCATCTGCTCCCACCTTTGTTTGCCAGGGGTCCCTCTGCAACTGTTTGGTTACTGGATCTTTAGATTCAGCTGCTGCAGGCAAGCAGCAGATCTTTATATCCTCCTGTGATGGTTTGGGAGTTATCCCCCTCCCCCCCACTTAAGAAAATCACCCAGACTAGACAGAGAGGGCTGGGAATTAAGGAATGAAGCTATATTTACAGCTTAGCACAAGATACAGGCATATATACACAAACAGACAGTTGTATACTAATCAGAAGTAACACAGAAACACAATACCCCTCCAAGAAACAATCATAGAATCACAGAATCAACCAGGTTGGAAGAGACCTCCAAGATCATCCAGGCCAACCTAGCACCCAGCCCTAGCCAGTCAACTAGACCATGGTACCAAGTGCCTCATCCAGGCTTTTCTTGACTGGAGTCCCCAGGAGGGCTCCCAACCCAAACCTCCTTCCCCCTCCCTCTTCCCCCCCTTTCAGAAATAACCAGCTCAACCCACATATATCTCACATGGTAAATCTGGAGATCTGAGGTGTCAAAAAGAGACAAGAAGGAGGTTAGAGGGGAAAAGGGTGAGATGGATTAGAGAGTTATAGGGCACATGTTGGGTTTTTTTTCCTTTCTTCTCACAGATAAGGATTTCATTTCTCTCAGTAAAATCAGCACACCTCCCTTCCCCCTCCCCTCCCACCCCAGGCTTTCAAAATTCTGATCCAGTTTTCTTTGCTCTGCTATTTTGCCCCCGTGAACAGAGGCTTGCCTGCTGCCTGGCTTGTGAAACACACATGCACTGATATCTGGGGGAAAAAATCATGTCAAAAACGTATAGGGAAAAAGAATTTCAATGGACAGTTGTAGCCTTTCTCTTCAATATTCCATCTAGCTCCAGCCCATTTTCCTCTTCTCTTGCCTCACTCCACTACTCTTAATCTTCGAATTACATTCATAGGCTATGCAAAGCTCTACACTGTAAGAGCAAATAATCAGACACTGTTTAATTTGGAAACAAATAAGAAAGGACAGTCAGGTAAAGGACACCTTATTTGCTTTCTTGCAAGAACAAGGAGATATTCAATCACATTTAAAGCAGGGTAGTGTAAATCTTACCAAAGGGAAATGATTTTGTATTATGCAGAATCACTAATGCACAACCACAGGATTTAAGTAAAGCCAAGGTCAATAGGAATAATGAGGGGAATTCAACATTTGTATGAGTAATAAGACCATAAAATTATGTCTGATGGGAATTTGTGTTTTGTTAAAGAAACATTAAAACAGCATGCTTTTAAAAACCAGCCAGGGGTGTTATTAAATCAAACTCCTAAAGACAGTTGGTGAGAAATGCAGGAAAAGACTACTGTAAAGAAAGAGGAAAGGGACCTAATTCTCTTCCAGTATCTAAACCTGCAGGCTGGAGGGCATAGAGCTCCAGACTCCTCACATCCCCCTGGGTCTGCTCAGTGCTGTCTCATGGTGGGTGCAGAGGGCTTTGGTTCAGTCAAAGTCACACTTGCCAGAGCTGGGTAAGTGGGAGAAATCCCTACCACTGGACTGAAAAGCTTGCAATTTGGGGTCACTGTGCCAGGCAACAGCGTTTGTCACGTCTTAATAAATAGAAATGGCAACAGAAGCTCCACAGCACTGCTTTCTGTAACATCAGTTCAAGAAAGATGTTGAGGTGCTGGAATGTGTCCAGAGAAGGGCAACAAAGCTGGTGAGGGGCCTGGAACACAAATCCTATGAGGAGAGGCTGAGGGAGCTGGGCCTGTTTAGCCTGGAGAAGAGGAGGCTCAGGGGTGATCTTATTACTGTCTACAACTACCTGAAGGGGCATTGTAGCCAGGTGGGGGGTGGCCTCTTCTCCCAGGCAACCAGCAATAGAACAAGGGGACACAGTCTCAAGTTGTGCCAGGGTAGGTATAGGCTGGGTATTAGGAGGAAGTTCTTCACAGAGAGAGTGATTTGCCATTGGAATGGGCTGCCCGGGGAGGTGGTGGAGTCACCGTCCCTTGAGGTGTTCAAGTAAAGCCTGGATGAGGCACTTAGTGCCATGGTCTAGTTGATTGGATAGGGCTGGGTGATAGGTTGGACTGGATGATCTTGGAGGTCTCTTCCAACCTGGTTGATTCTATGATTCTATGATTCTATGATCTTACAGTGCTGTTTCACTTGAATTCTTAAACCATCTTAATTCCTGTACTTCATTTGTTCGCCATGGTAAACAGATTGGCAAGACTTAGTTGCCTAATGAGGTAGACTCAGAGAAGGTGCTTGGTAAGAAAAGCTCCTTTTAGTACATTCTGCCAACCCTCTGAAAAGTTTGGCTTCTCTTCTGAAGAGATGCAGGAGTGCAGGAAAAGCCTTCTTACTCTGCAACTTCAGGCCATGTTTGTTTGAATGTGATGAGTAATGGGGCTGATTTATTAATATGACTTTATTAGCAGGCTGTACACAGCAATCCCATGAAGAACAGCCTGCAAGGCACAGGAAGATAAGGATGTGCCAGGGCAGAAAGTGGGAGACAAGACCTATGCAAGTTGTATTTACTGTAATGTAGTGAACTGGAGCCTTGGTTTATTGAAAGGCATCTAAGTGAAGGGGAAAACAAAATTTGCTTTTTCCCTACCACTCTCTAAGACAGAATGTGATGGTTTAGGTGTTAGCCTCCCCCCCCATCTTTGGAAATCACCCAGACTAGACTGAGCAAGCTCTGGAAATTTAAATGAAGCTTATAATTTATAGCCTAGCTCAATATACAAGCAGTTATTTACAGTATATACAGTTATATACAGAAATATACAAGGTAAAAGGTAATACAGAAACACAACTCCCCTCCCAGAAACCTGAGTCCCCAGGAGGGGCTCCCAACTGCCCTTCCACCTTCTCCCACCCCTCTCAACCTTACCTCAGTCCCAAGGAAGAATGGAGGTTCAGCCAGGGGGGTAGGAAGCGAAGTGGATTTATCAGAGAGATGGCAGAGAGGCTAGAGGGAGAAATGCAGCTCAGGCAATGCCCCAAGCACAAGTGCCTTATCTATGTTTGAATTCTTGTTCTTATACATCTTAGCAAGCCTATAAGTGAAGTAGACATCACCTTTGTTTCCCTTTCACAGCCTGTAATCTAGTTCTTCTCACCAAAACATTCTAGCTAGCTTCAAACTAGCACACAGAAGATAGAGGCAGGTCCTGCTACAAACAGGAACCTAAAGGTGCTTTCGGTCCCTGTTTTTGCTAGTCATTCAGAGTAGATGTGATGATTTGGGTGTTACCTGTCCCCCAACACTTAAGAAAATCACCCAGACTAGACTCAGCCAGCTGGAAGTTAAAGAATGAAGCTATATTTACAGCTTAGCACAATATACAAGCATAAATAGAATCATAAAGTCAATCAGTTTGGAAGAGACCTCCAAGATCATCCAGTCCAACCTAGTGCCCAGCCCTGGCCAAACCTGGAGGTTAGAGGAAAAAGGGTTAGATAGGATTAGAGTTAAGGCAGAGGCAGCTACAGAGACCAGACCACCAGAAATAAGGCACAGTCCAAAGTGAGAGCTGAGCAGTGTGTGAGAAGTGTCTTATCTATATTTTGACTAGTTGCACTCATCAGCAGAATGGGTAACATAGGGCACATGTTGTTTTCTTTTCTTTCTTCTCACAGCTAAGGATTTCATTTCTGTCAGTAAAATATTCCAGTCAGTCTCAAACCAGCACAGTAGGCAGCCTTAAGCCCATACTTATTGTCCTTTTTCCAGAGGAACTAAATAGTTCTGCCTCTGCCCCACAAACTGTTTGTGACAATGACTGCCAAAGGAGATGCTTTCTGCATCCATTTAATCTCAGAAAACACATCTGTAATGCATTTAAGCAGTGTAAGGTAACACTTCATTCTCTGTCCTCTGGTCTTCTAAGCAGTCAGATTTAACCATTGGCTGGACAACCATAATGACTTAATTATTTCTTACAGTTTAAACACGTTCCCCCACCCTGATTTTACAGGCACATGAGGCTTTTGTGTGAACTAGAGCTATTCAGCTTACCACAGTCAAGTAAGGCTCACGTCCATGTTGGCTAAGCTTAGCTCTTTTGTGCTTAGAACATAAAAACAAGATCATGAAAGCATTGTTTGTGGATCTTTTTCTTCTCTTCTGTTTTAATTTAAAGTCCTCTAAGTTGAACATACTACGTTTGCTTTTGTTTGGTTTTGAAGAGAGGGAGACAGAATTGCCTGCTGGGCTTCAAATAAACGAGCCTCTTCAGAAAGAAAAGCTTATTTTAGCCCCTGGCTTTGAATTTGAGAGTGCTTTCAAATTTGCCCATGTGAATGATCTAAACCTTTTGGCTTTCACAGCTGGGGTTCCTTGAGCCCGTCCTGACAGAGCTAGAAGTTTCACATTGGGTTAAACCCCCTTGGGCTCTGCCCATCAGTGGCTGCAGCAGACTGTGAGGAAGGTGGCTTTGTGGCCTTGGGAGGATAACAGGACATCATGCCAGGCATGCACTTAGCAAATAACCAAGTCAAAGCTCACTCTCTTGCCATATTCAAACAAAACCCAGTGCCAAATCTTTCTGAGCACAAAGGCATTGGACTGGGTAGGAAAATGTGAAGTGTTACCTGCAGTTAACACAGATCATAGAATCAACCAGGTTGGAAGAGACCTCCAAGATCATCCAGTCCAACCTAGCACCCAGCCCTAACCAATCAACTAGACCATGGCACTAAGTGCCTCATCCAGGCTTTGCTTGAAGACCTCCAGGCACGGTGCCTCCACCACCTCCCTGGGCAGCCCATTCCAATGCCAATCACTCTCTCTGGCAACAACTTCCTCCTAACATCCAGCCTAGACCTCCCCCAGCACAACTCGAGACTGTGTTCCCTTGTTCTGTTGCTGGTTGCCTGGCAGAAGAGGCCACCCCCCACCTGGCTACAATGTCTCTTCAGGTAGTTGTAGACAGCAATGAGGTCTGCCCTGAGCCTCCTCTTCTGCAGGCTGCACACCCCCAGCTCCCTCAGCCTCTGCTCATAGGGTTTGTGTTCCAGATACTTTGCTTTTCTAGCATTTTCTCCTTCAGACAGGAATGCATGTCCAGGAACTCATTTGCTGCTCTTTCATATTGGCTGTGGCCCCTTTCTACTGTGAAGACAGAGAGGAGGCTACAACAAAAGAAAACTGAAAATCAAGGTATGTAGCTGTGCAACAAAGATTAGACTCAGGCATTCACTGAAAGATTCAACTTTTCTTCACTGAGAAATTCACAAGGCAAGAGGAACAAGAGAGAATCTGTGGAGACCAGACTGAAACCAGACACACCAGCATAACCCAGAAAGTCTTTGGGCAATCGGATTCCTGTCTCTGCGGGCTCAAAATTCCCCTCCAGCACAACCAGCAAACGCTTGTCTGGGAGAGAGAAGTGAAAAACCAGTGGATCTGAAATCTGAGCTCTGCAGGAGATTCTCTGGTTGATGCTCAGTATTGCATTCAGGGGATTACAACGGCTGCAGCAGGATGTCGGGCAACTGGGTTGGCTCCCAGGGCTGCAGTTGAGTGATACTGCATGGTAAAACTAATTTGTATCCATTTTTCCCTCGGTCCATCTCTGCAGAAGAAAAGATTTTCTTGCTTTGAATAAAATAATGTTTTCCCTTATAATCTTTTGTCTAAAGACTGTCGCTGTCATCCTGGGAGTATTTCCTCTCCCAGCAATGACTATCTGTGCTGGCAGTGGTGCAGGCTGGCTCCATTTTACTTGCCTGTGGCAATTTAACTTTTCAGTAGCTCTTTTCTTTAAAGCATATACAAATCTAAAAGAAACAAATAAGCCTTAGAAGACATGTGAGGAATACCAAGCACAAACCTTAAATCATCATGAAAAAGAAATGTTCAAATTAAGACACATCTTTTCATGCCTGGCACGGGGCTGAAGATTGGTTTTACACTTTTGGGCTTAAGCTGTATGACTGAAATCGTGAGTGACACCACAGCACCAACCAGATGCCCTCCCACAAAAGGGCAGGTCTAAAATGTGCTTTTTCAATGAGTATTTTCTCACCCACTTCAGGTTTTACTCAGAGAAGGGAGGATTATGTGATTTTCAAAGTCAAAGAGAGAAAGGAAAGGAAGTCTTTCTTCCTGGCTTGGGACAAGAGCAGAGCCAAATGTCCTATGATTTAAAATTGAATATTCTATTCTTATTCCTTAGGCACAACAGAGGGAAACTAAATAAAGCAGATTTATACAGATCAGCTAAATCCATGTATGACAAATGAGCCTAAACTCATGCTTCTTACCGTATGTCTTCAGTCACGAGGAAACATTAAATTGTCATTTCCTCCCTCTTGCTTTCTCATTTCTACAGCTTTCTTCTGCCTGCCTGAATAAAGGCAACTTTCCTGCTTCTTTGTGTCACAGCTCAGCAGTGAGCCATCGCTGTCGGTGAGTCAGCATCTTTTCCCACAAGGTTCAGTACTTGGGAATTTTCAGGGAAGCACTGCCAGCTTGTTATGTCTCAATGGAAAGCTTTTTGGAAAACACCTTACATTTGGAGCTGAAAAAAAAGCTTTATGTAGATGACCACCAAGGGCCCAGTTTCTCCCTAAGCAATACCTTACCAAGAGGGTGGTTAACTACTCAGGAGCTGAGGAAATTACTCCCAGCCTGCCTTCAGTTTTGGCAAGAAGTTCCCTTCAGGCATCTCTGTGCTGAATATTAACTTACTCTGGAGCAAGAGTGAATAGTGTCCCTTGGGCTGAATTTGAAATCCAGTGTTCCCCTACAAAAGAGGAATCCAGGTGGCTATTGAAGAATTGTAGGCATTTTTATTCTTATTCTTCTTATTACTGTGATCAACTATTCTAATTTACTGTTTAATTAGCCAGCTCTTGAAGTGCACATTTATTTCTACAATTAAACTTTCCATGGGAATGGTATTTTTGTGGCGTAAGAGCAAACCCAGAGAGCTGCTGATTAAGTACTTCCTGTGCTGAATGAGCTTGTAGGTATTTTGGTCTCAAGCAAGGCTAACCAGGGAACAGGACTGATGCTTTTTTCACACTGTGTCAGATATATGATTGCTCCAGCAAAACTGAAACATGTGTCTTATAATACCTGCACCGTGGGAGCAGTGATGCTTCTTCACAGCACTGGATTTTCCTAGCTTAAGGGTTTTCCTAGTCATTACCCTTCCCATAATCCAGGCTTTTTGGTTGTCAGAGTCCTTTTGTCCTGCATTCTGTAGGTGTTTGAGTTTGTCCTATATTCTTCAGGATTACGTTGTGGGATGTCACAGTAACCACCTTCTTCCCGTGGTGTCAGAGGGAGCAGGGACATGTGTGTGAGGGAATAGGTGCAATTTCTGCCTTTCCCAAGCAGCTTGTAAATGCAATGTAGCACAGATCAATAGCACGGTGCTCTGCCATTCTGTTTGCTGCTGATGGAGCCTTTGCACTGCCAAGATGTTTTTCATAGGGTCAGTAGTGTGAGGTGGGGTGGCTCTGAGGCTAATGGGCTGCCCAGGGAGGTGGTGGAGTCGCCGTCCCTGGAGCTGTTCAAGGCAGGATTGGACGTGGCACTTGGTGCCATGCTCTAGCCTTGAGCTCTGTGGCAGAGGGTTGGACTTGATGATCTGTGAGGTCTCTTCCAACCTTGGTGATACTGTGTGTGAGACTGTGTGTGTGTAATGCTACTCCTTGCAGGTTTTCTGCATGGTAATAGAAGGGTGGCAGCATGGCTGGATGGGAAAGGGGTGAAATGTAATGTAACAACAGAGCCGTTTAGCCAGAGCAGAGGAAGGAATTGCATCAAGAAACTCTGAGCACTAAGAAAGCAGAAACAGCAGAAACAGCACTATTGTGTGATCAGGACAGTTTTAAGGAAATGAGAATGATAGGACATGAAGAGTCAGACCTGTGTGTGTCTCACCCAACAACATTCTTCATTGTGCACACAGAAACACTCTACAGTTAGTTTAACCAAAGAGAGCCTCAAGTAATGGTAGCTGATGCAGAATTTGAGTTCACAGTGCTGTATGGAGAGGTTTGCAGAGAAACATAGAACTGTTTCAGTTGGAAAAGACCTCTCTGAGGCTGTCGAGCCCAACTGTTGACCTAGCACCACCATGGCCGTTAAACCATGTCCCAGAGTGCCACATCTACCCAATTGTTTTTAGCACCTCCAGGGAGGATGACTCCACCACCTCCCTGGGCAGCTCATCCCAGTGCCTGACCAATCCTTCAGTAAATAATGTTTTGCTAATATTCCATCTAAACTTCCCCTGGCACAATTTGAGGCCATTTCCTCTTATTCTATCGCTTGCTGCTAGAGAGACCAACATCCACCTCGCTGCTCAGCTTCATTGCTGGTGAAATTTTGGTATGTCCCTGGGCAGAACTGCAGTTAAAACTGGGATCTCATTACAGTCCCTCTTCTTGGTCCATCAGACAACTCTGCGGATTGCACCAACAGAGGTTTGATGTGATGCATGATTTCAACAAAAGATTGGCTTCTTCTAAGAACTTTTCTGGAGTTATTTTGAGGTTATTATGCTTAAAATAAAAAAAATATTTATAATTCACCTTTGAGAGAAAAGGGCAAAGTTGCAGGCCTTAAAACCCTTCCAGATCTGTAGAGTTGGGTAAAATACAGCATTTGCCCTGCTGCTGCGAGCCCTAAGTTAGGACATCAGAACCCTTCTCATAGAAGTTGAGTAAAACTCCACGGGCTCCCTTGGCAAGGATATGCTACATGGCAGGGAGTTATTAATAAAAGATGAGTATCTGGGGTAGTTTCAGGTTTACTGTCATATTAAGGCTAGCAAATTAGCTACAGAATCAACTGTTTACTCTGACTGATAAACGAGTCCACTTCTCCTTGAGCAAAAGCTATTCTTCCTGCCCCTGAAGGACCGCTGGCCACCTGGGCTCTCTGGGATACAATTTCTGCTTCACATGCTTTTCTTCTTCCATTGATTTCTGCCAGAGTCACTCCAGATTTCTACAGACATAAGCCATTGGGGAACCAGGCCCATGGCCTCTAGCAGCACTGTTCTGGAGATGCAAAGTGGTTTGGGTGAGCACACACCAACCATGCACTGTCACGACATGGACTTATTCCACGCCTACAAGCCCCATGGCTCATGTCCATCCTTGGGCTGCAGGGATAGAAAGCTGCACCTTCAGCACAGGGGCAATGGCCATAGCCCTCCAGCCCTCTTTTTGGAGGCTGAGACACTGTACAGGTGGTAAATGCCCAAGTGGTGGCGATGTGGGGAGAGACACCTCATAACCGAGAGATGTGTTTGCTTTCCTTGGAGGCTGAGGAAGAGGAGAGAGAGCACTGTGGGTCCTGATCATCACTTTCTGTCTGAGGCGGCACTTTTTTCTATGTCTAATTCAAATGCAGTTGCTGCCTGCCCGGATTTCTACGACTGTTTAATATGCCCTTGGCCGCTGCCATGGCCCCGTTCCAGGCTGGAGGCTGCATCCTGCCCTGTCTCCAGGCTGAGTCAGGGCCTCTTCCTGGCAGCCTGTGGGTAGGAGGCCATAAGGCTAGGAAGGAGGAAGTCCATCCCCGCTGCCACCTCCCTACTTATGTGTGCTCTTGGACAGAGAGAGGCGGGCACTAGCAGCTCCCAGCATGGCAGAAAAATGAAGCAGTTGCCTGCACCAAAGGGATCATTTGGGTGGATCACACCAAGAGGGAGAACCAGACTGTGAGACCGTCTTTCACAGAGACATCTAAGCCAATGGTGTGGTGGTGAGGAAGGGACCCAGTTTCAGCACACAGACTTTTGCAGCAGTCGCTTTGGTGGGGGTGAGCATCCTTTTGCTGAATTTAAAGTGTCCAGGTCTTTGCAGGGTACAGGAAGAGTCTGGGCACATCTCTAGGTCACTCCTTCTGCAGCTGGGCATCGAAGCGGTTTGGCTACACCATCACTCATTTGTGACAACCCCCAGTCGACACAGAATTGCCCAAATGCCGCTACGGACTCTTCATCATTAGATGCCAAAGAATTTGTTCCTTCGTTTATTTATTGTTAATACTTGGGGCCTGTGATCGTTTCAAGAGGGGAAGTCTGATTGAGAGGCACAAAGTGTAAATAAATACCCTGCATTGTTTCTCTGGCTTCTCGCGGTTTCCCCACGTCAGTCGCCTTAGACTTTCACAAACACATCTCGCCGGCAGTAGCTGCCCACTTCTCGTACCTCTGTGCTGGGTCCCACCCCACGCCGCACAGCCCCAGCAGCTCTGCGCTACCTCCCCTGGACGGGAATAGCCTGCTTGCCCGCTGCCTCTGCCGGCCTGCCAGCCACTCGCGGCTTCTTCAGCTGCACTCCAAAACACACTGACACAGCTCCAGCGTGTGAACACCCTTCCCGAAAATGTGCGTCTGGGTTAGCCTTCCCTAGCTCCAGCTGGCTGAGAGGCTGCTGCAAGCCTTCTGCTATTTAGGCACCTTGAGCTTTGACGTCTCTGCTGCTTCTCTTCAAAGAATGTAAAGGTCTGATCCGTCCATTCCATCCTGTGGGACAAATAATCCTTCAGGATGTAGCTTTTTACTCACTTTAGGAGCCCTAGGCAGAGCTGAAGCACAAGACAAATACCAAATCATCAATAAAATCATCATTAAAAGACTGGATGAGGCACTCGGTGCCATGGTCTAGTTGACTGGATAGGGCTGGGTGCTAGGTTGGACTGGATGAGCTTGGAGGTCTCTTCCACCCTGGTTAATTCTATGATTCCATGAATACCATCAATCGACAGAAACCTTGTTGTAAGAGCCGACAACATTCTGCACATCTATATCCTACTTGCCAGAAAGTTTGTTTAGTTATTTAGAAGTGGATGAAGACTGAAGATTTTTCCTGCTTAGATTAAAAAAAAGAAAAGAGAGAGAGAAAAATATCCTCCAGAAAGTTCTGTCTTCACCGTTATTGAACCACGCCCTGCTCTCTTCATATAAGAAATATTGCCAAAGCCACAATCTTGCCTCATGTGGTTCCTTTTAAATAACCTCCTAGGTACTAAAGGTCAGGATGCTTTAAAAGAAAAAAGAAATAGCCTGGTAGTATGAAAGAACTTTTTTTAAATGTGAAAGGACAAACAGAGGGATCCTACGCAAGCTTGCCATAAATACAAGGGATGAGGATGATGATGATGATGATGATGATGATGAGTGGAATAAACATTGTGTTCACATTTTGTTCACCGCCTTGACTTTGTCTCAAGCTCGTTGAGTTCCAAACTCTAATATATAAATAGAATTAGTTAATTCGTGGCAATTCTGGGCCCATTCTTACAGCCCTTTCCCAAAAAGTTGTCCTCCAGCTCCATTGGGGATAATCATAGAATGGTCTAGGTTGGAAAGGACCTCAAGGATCATCCAGCTCCAACTCCCCTTGTAGGCAGGGGCACCCTCCACTAGAGCAGATTGCTCAATGCCTCATCCAACCTGGCCTTAAACACCTTCAGGGAGGGAGCAGCCACAACCTCCCTGGGCAACCTGTGCCAGTGTCTCAACACCCTCACTGGGAAGAACTTCCTCTTAACATCTAGTTTGAATCTCCCCTCTGCCAGTTTAAACCCATTACCCTCATCCTGTCATTACAAGACCTTGTAAATAGTCCGTCCCCAGCCTTCCTGTAGCCCACTTCAGATACTGGAAGGCCACTATAAGGTCTCCTTGAATCCTCTTCTCCAGACTGCAGAGCCCCAACTCTCACAGCCTGTCCTCATAGCAGAGCTGATGCAGCCCTTCGAGCATCTTCGTGGCCCTCCTCTGGACTCACTCCAACAGTTCTATGTCCCTCTTGTGTTGGGGGCTCCAGAACTGCACACAGTACTCCAGGTGGGGTCTGACGAGAGCAGGAGACAGTTGGATAATCATTTACACAACTGTAGTTTTAGCTCTTTGGATATTTTTAGCCCTCCCCACTACTGAGCTTATTGCCAGTATTGGTTCTACCATCTCAATAAGGGTGAAGAAAGAAAAATTCAAAACTCTTTGATTTTTTGGGTCTGGGTTTTGGGGGTTTTTTTGGCTGGTTGGTTGGTTTTGTTTCAGGAGGTTTTGTTTATTTTGTTTTGTTTGGGGGGGGTTTAGGTTTTCTCATTTTGTTTAGTTTTGGTTTTCGGCTATTTTTGCTCATTTTTTCCCTGCTTCTTCACATTTTTTTCAACAAACAAATATTTCAGGAGGTGGGTATCTCCTATATTTGACATTTCATAGAAGCATAGAATCAGTCAGGGTTGGAAGGGACCACAAGGATCATCTACTTCCAACCCTCCTGCCATGGCCAGGGACACCCTATCCTAGATCCGCCTGGCCACAGCCTCATCCAGCCTGGCCTTAAACACCTCCAGCCATGGGGCCTCAACCACCTCCCTGGGCAACCCATTCCAGGCTCTCACCACTCTCATGCTGAACAACTTCCTCCTCATGTTCAGTCTGAATCTCCCCACCTCCAGCTTTGCTCCATTCCCCCTAGTCCTGGCACTACCTGAGAGCCTAAAAAGTCCCTCCCCAGATTTTTTGTAGACCCCCTTCAGATACTGGAAGGCCACAATAAGGTCACCTGGGAGCCTTCTCTTCTCCAGACTGAACAGCCCCAACTCTTTCAGCCTGTCCCCACAGGAGAGGATGTGACCAAACGGGAATAGTTTCTGCTACTCTGCAGCAATGGCTGCTTCTCTTCTTCTAGAAATACTTTCTTATATATGAGGCACAGTTCTGAGTTACTTTAAGGCTGAGTATTTGGGCACATATTTAAGGTGATTCAAAAGCCAACCAGATACCTCTGCCTTGGAGGTGGCAATGTTGACACCTACTAGGATGGGCAAGAAGGGTGTTTGAGGGGAAGGAAGGGTTCGGTTCAACTTAATTCATTACTCTAGCCCATTTGAGCCCCCAGTACAAGTTGTATTCATGGTGCATGATGTATGTGAGTGTGTGTGTGTGGGGAGAGAGTGTTTGGTTACAGAGACTTAGAATCACAGAATCAGTCTGGGCTGGAAGTTCCAACCCCCCTGCCATGGGCAGGGACACCTCACACTAGATCAGGCTGTCTAGAGCCTCATCCAGCCTGGCCTTAAACAACTCCAGGGATGGGGCTTCGACAACATCCCTAGGGAACCCATTCCAGGCTCTCACTACTCTCATGGTGAAGAACTTCTTCCTAACATCCAGTCTGAATCTACCCATTTCTAGCTTTGTTCCATTCCCCCTAGTCCTATCTAATTATTTGAACCTTCATTACCATCCAGCTATTTCATACCTGATTCTATTTTGGGGATGTTCATTCTACAGCAGGCTTTACTGTTGATTGGCAAGTTTACTATGAGAACATCCATGAGTCACAGTCGGGGACCATGAATCTATTGTGCTTGGCAACGTGAAGAGTGTAAAAAGAGATGATTAAAGAGTTTAATATCTTGCTTCTTCTTTAATTTCCCTCCTACTCCAAAACATGATGTATTTTCTGGGGCACAAGAGACTGCTTCAGTGGAGGACAAGGGTCCTGCTTTAAAGCTGCAGCATGTTTATTTTGGTGGCTGAGGGCTGTCTCCACGCTTTGAGAGCACATCTGGGCAGATGACAGCTGAAGAGCCTGTCTCCTGCAAATACTCCTGAAATTGCTTTTCCTTTTTCACAGCAAAGGAGAAGACAATGCGGTAGCATAAAGTCTGCTCCTGCCTGCTGGCAGCAGGAGCAGCGGAGGCAGCACATTTCTGTCTCCTCCCCATTCCTCTGCTGCCTTCCACCCCAAGGCAGGGGCAGCCTCATGACTAACTGAGAACTGACAAAACATTTGCCTTCGCCTGAGTCTGGGCCAGAGCCAGGCTGGGAGGAGGGTAGGCATTGGCAATCTGGCAGGTCAGAGCATCCTGAGCACAGCACCACTCTTGGTGTTGCTCCCAAAGGCCCAGATCTGGCTGCTGTCCCCAGCCCTTACACTTTCCTCCTTCTCTGCCTCCCTGCAGTGGCATTTTGTCTGTGTCACGGACACCGGGACCCCTCTCCCACCTGCTGCTTGCCACACATCTAGTCCTGCAGCCTTCCCTGAAAAACAAACTACCATCCCCCAATCCCATATTTTTTCCAAGCAACCCTCCCACTTTCTGTCTGCCTCACCCTCTCCCTCATTATCTTGGGTCTTGCTTTTGTTTGTCTTGGCTATTTTGGGCGGGAGGCTCTGGGGAAGTGAATATGGTTTAAGTGCCGACTGCTCAGGATGTGAAGTGTTTGATTCCATCCAGCCAAGCGGAGGTGAATTGATAAATGAGGCTTAAACTGCCTGAGGTGTGTCTACCTGGATAGCTGAATCAGCTTTAACAGGTATCATTCATTAAACAGGTGCAACTGTGTTTGGAAGAAAATAATATCCTATTCTAAAAGGTACAGCTAATAGCTTCCACTCAAGGCTATGCTCTGCTGCAGTGAAGCATGTCCATGTGCTGGCCATAGCATAGCTCTGAGCACCTTCTTCAAGCATTGTAATTTGTGAAGGATCACAAACATTTAGTATTATTTATAACAAAAGCTACATATAATTAGTTGGAGTGCAGAAGTATAAATACACACATTATAACCAGTGACATGTATCGTGAAGCAGCTGTGCTTTTCTCTAGCCAACAGCTCTGTTGAAGTGATTCCACTTATGTTTGTTTGAAGTATACTACTAGTTCATACTATATCACCAATTGCTAATTTGTTGGATTAAAAAGTGCTAACTTAAAGAGGATCAGGATGGAAGGGTTTATTCTGCTGCCAGTAAGACAATCATTCTCATTTTAATACCTCCAGGTCCCCAGACCTCCACACATGGCAAAGTCATGGAAACATCTGGCTTCTGTTTTGCAAATATAAGACTGTTGGTTACCATTTTCTAGTTGCATGCAAAAGCAGTTTCTGTTGTAAAGGTCCATACATTATTTCAAAGGAATCAAAGACAAGATTATTTTCTGTGTCCAACATCACTTCTCAGCTACACTAGTAAATGAGCTGCTTAATAGCATGTTTATAACATGTGAAACATAAAAGTGATGTAGAAATCCAGTGCAAAATGAAACACAGTATTTTAAAGGCATGCATCTCATTTGTGCTTTCTGTAAGGACAGCACTTCTGAGGAGCACCTACCAGGAATCTCTTTTTCAGTCTTTGCTTCAAACTCTCTCATCTGTAATAGAGGAGTACTTGTCATACAAGGCTAAATGTTGAGGGTTTTTCCTTGCTTTGCTTAAGGAAAAAGAATATGTTGACTTCTCAAGTGCTATTTGCACAGTTTAAAGAGACAAACAAGAGGACAGCCTCTCTCTGCAGCCACCGGAGCCTTTGGCTCGCACTATGAATGATCACTGGTCCTTGAAATTACATGGGCTTTAGGTAACAACACTCTGACGTGCCCTGCTCCCTTTTTCGGGGACTCATCTCTCTCAGTGCCTCATTCTGTAGCTGAGGGCGATGGTACCGTGGTGGTTTGGTTCTGGTTTTGGTTTTTTTCCTAAGGTGCCCTCTCCATGCTCCCTTCCTTTAAACATAGTGGCAATATGTGAAGCTTTCCAAGCCCATCGGGGCTGTGCATCATCTTTCCTCCATGAAATTACAAGCTGTGGTTAGGGCAAAGGTTGTGAGCTCTCCAAGAATGACACTGGGCCAAGAGTGATGCTGGGCCAAATGCATCTATGGAGTTGTGGCCAGTTGCATTGCGACCGCTTGAGCGCTCTGCACTAGAACCTTTGATATCTTTTACCTTCTCCTACACCTGTACAGTGACCATGAAAATCCAGTGCTAGTCAATATTTACATGGCTCACATAGTAACTATTAGACCAGACAAGGTGCAGCAAGAGAGGCCAAGTCCATGATAAAGCATAAAATACACACGGTCTTGTCTTTATTATTAGTTCCTGCTTCAGAGTAAAAAGAGTAAAACACCAGTCAAAAAGTAAACTGAAAAATTCAATTGTTTTATAAAATAAGGTTATGGAATTCTCTATATAAAAATCCAGCTTCTTAAATATGGTACATTCACTTCCTCACAGAATATTTAAATATTCAGGTCACTTACACTGTATTTTTCACCGTATTTGAGTTAAAAACCATTAGATAAATTAAAACTTCTCTAGCAAAAGATACCACAACTTATACAAATAAAACTAAGCAATAGCACTTCTTTAAATACAAAATGTAAAGAAATTAATAACTCTTAGAGCATGCTATAAAATTCTGCCAGAAAAAAATATAGGGGATCATTTCTGTTTAACTAGAAAAATCTACAGTGTGCTTTTCATTTCTCTTCCTAAAATTCAGTCTCACACAATTCCCATTTAACTTAATAAATATGTACAACAACAACAACAACAAAATGTTTATTCCTCAAAGAATATAAATAGCAAATACTGTAGTGGAGCCTGGTCTGGTGTTCTCCTCTCATCTGCTACCTATAGTGGGGCTTTTCAACTCTGAATGTGCAAAAATGCAGAATCAGGCTCTTAGTGTTATCAACAAGTTAACAGCTTTGACAGAAGTTGCTTTTGGTGAACAAAAAAAAACCCAACTCAAAACTCCCAAAACACTGCAAAAGGCTTAGAACTATTCCAGTCAGGCATTTCTATAAATAGTAAGACATAATGCAGGGAAATAAGGTTCCAGTTTAATTACTGCTGGCAGTAATTAAGGGGAAATAGTCAGTGGAGAATGAAAGATATCTTGAGTTAGACACGTCTTACTTTCGCCGATTTCTTGTGGTTCCCTATCATTTCTGAAAGGTGCTTCTGGTGTAATCTATACATGGCAAATCTGTGAAGGAACTTAATCACCTTCTTCAGGCTCTGGATGGTTCGTTTGGGAACGTGGTAGGTTTTCAAGTGCTTCAGTCCGTACGTTAAACCTTTAATGGTGTCTTGGTCACCGTTCTTTATTCTCCACAGACTGAGTAGCTTCAGAACTTGCTCTGCAGGCTGACATAGTTTCATTGTGTGCTCAACATCTTCTTTTCCTACTTTCTTGCCTGGCAAGCTTGCCATCAGTGTGTTGAGATGTTCAAAGGTAAGGTTCAGGTGGCCAATATGCTTTAAGACACTCTTTTCACAAAGATCAAGCTCTATAGAAAGTGAAAAGAAGAAAGAGGTGAGTACAGTGCATCACAACTACTGATTGGTCTAGTTGATTGGACAGGGCTGTGTGAGTACAATCCATCACAACTAGGGATTGGTCTAGCTGATTGGACAGGGCTGTGTGAGTACAATCCATCACAACTAGGGATTGGTCTAGCTGATTGAACAGGGCTGGGTGCTAGGTTGGACTGGATGATCTTGGAGGTCTCTTCCAACCTGGTTGATTCCATGAACTCTATCACGGCCCACAAAAACAAACTTCCAAAATGACAAGGCTAATATCCCTTCTCAAATTTTTATTTCAAATTATTCTCTCAGCAGTTATTACTTTTAGGCTCCAATTATGAAAAGCACTTAAGAATTTAATTGACTTGACAAAGACTAAGTGTCCCAAATTACAAACAAACTTCACAGCAATGTTGGTTGTTACACAATTGTTTGGTCTGTCTTGTATTGTGTATATTATAGGATACCTAACACTTGGTTCCAGTGAATGATTCATTAAGTTTTGATTTTCTTCCTCCAACCTTTGCTAAAATAGGCATTTTGCTTTATGAAGCATTCTATACACTTGACAGTCTGACCTAAGCGTACCTACTACAAGGAAGAGCAGACAGAAAACATTTCTGCAGTGTGTTTCAAATCTCTTCTGAGTGGACAGAAGGTTGTTCCTATGTGGTGGTTGTCGATGGTGGCTTACATGAAAAGAATTGGCCTGACTCTCATAAAAATCCTGATGCTAACATTGCAGTGCTGGTTCATGTCTGACACCTGTCTTGGCAGATTCAGCACAAAGCAAGCAGTGAATTGGCATGACAAGTAAGTACTGGAAGGCAAAAAGACGGGAAAGCTTCTCTGTGTATTCATCACACCCATGTGTCCCCATTCTGTGAACAGAGGTCCCAGTCTGAGCTGTCAGTGTCCTCTTGACAGAAAATCTGCTCTCTCAGTTGCAGGTATCTAGTTCCCTCTAACCTTGGCAGCCACTGCCCAGACCTCACAGTGGAAGTCACTGCTCCCAGGTGATGGCAAGTTTTCATACACTTTGCAGCCTCAGAAGCAGTTCCTGACTGTGACTGTCCCAGGTTGAGACTATAGAGTTAAAAAAAGAATCTGGGGACTAGAAGATTGTTATTCAATCCCTTAATTCTGCTATCTCTTTATAAATTCAAAACCAAGTCAGGGAGTGTAGATTTAGTATCTGGGTTGGGGGAAAATTCAAGGGGCTTTGCCAGGGATGCAGTGATTGCTTTCTAATGCCTATCTCTGTATTTCTCTCTAAATATAGTTCTGGTGGCTTTTTTTCCTCCAGTTTCAGAGCTTCATTTCTGTCAGCTATCTTTAAAACCCACGACAGTGACACAAAGCATGCTCCCAGGGGCTGCAAGTCAGGGACTCATCTAATCTCTCCCTCTGGAGATATTCAAAACCTCCCTCGATGTGTTCCTGTGTGATCTGGTCTAGGTGATCCTGCCCTGGCAGCGGCGTTGGACTGGATGATCTTTGGAGGTCCCTTTCAGCCCCTGACATTCTGTGATTCTGTAGTCAGAAACTGAGTTCTCTTCCTGCTTTCCCTTGACTTCCCTGTGCTTACTGCAACAGTAAATCTCAGCCAAGACCTGCAGGTCCCCCTCAGAGAATAACGTATCTCCAGAAGCTATTTCATCCCGAGCAATTTTCCAAGTACTCTCCAGAAGGTCGCTTTTAATATGCATGCTGTTAAAATAAGGTACCTTGAATAATCTTTTTGCCCATGTCCTGCTCCTTGTTTTGCTGCTTCCATAATTTCAAAAGCTGGAAGGTCTGCTCTTGAGAAGTGTGCCGTTTTTTAATCCTCTCGAGATTCTCTGTGCTAACCTTTGTCCCAGGCAAGCTGTCTGCTAGTATGTTCAGCCAGTTAGGTGTGAGCTGGGTAGGAACAGCAAACCTGAACAAAGCCTCCTCACACAGGGTTACATCTGAAATAAGAAAGAGGAAAAAAAAATTACTATGTCAGCTAACCTTTGTCCCAGGCAACCAGCAACAGAACAAGGGGACACAGTCTCAAGTTGTGCCAGGGGAGGTATAGGCTGGATGTTAGGAGGAAGTTCTTCACAGAGAGAGTGATTGGCATTGGAATGGGCTGCCCAGGGAGGTGGTGGAGGCACCGTCCCAGGAGGTGTTCAAGAAAAGCCTGGATGAGGCACTTAGTGCCATGGTCTAGTTGATTGGTTAGGGCTGGGTGCTAGGTTGGAGTGGATGATCTTGGAGGTCTCTTCCAACCTGGTTGATTCTATGATTCTATGATTCTATGATTCTATGTTCTGATCTGTTACCTTGCTTATCTCAGGGAAAAAAAAAAAAAGAGCAAGCAGCAAGGATGATGAGGAAAAAACTGTTGGAAAAACACTGTCTTTGTAGTGTTGTTGCTCTTTGTGCTTGAGTTCCACTTGGTCTGACCTGAAATAATTAAAGCTCTGCCCTGGCCATCACCAGGCAAATGGCTAACAAGCTGTAGGTATCTTTACCATAAATGGTGACACACTCATTTAAAGTACAACGAAAAGTCTGTTTGCAGAGCACTGTTCCACAGTATGATACACACCTATTCCACACTTCTGAGGAAAATCTGCGTCTGTATTTTCCTGACAGATGTTGTCATGAACTGCATTTCCCTTCAAAGCTATTTTGAAACCCAGTGCGCTACAGTTCCTGTGCTTTAGGCAGGCCGCTTTTGATGATGTCTCGTTTGAGAAAAAGCCCTCTGGACATCTCTCACATATAGTGTCACTCTCAGGGGTACCTGTGGGAATAGGAAAAGAATGCATTTGATCACAGATAAACTTAACTCTGAAAAAAAAAATACAATATAAAAGTGAAGTTCTGTGGAGAATTGCCTCCTCCAGGGGAGGTCTGGGCTTGATGTTGGGAGGTTGTAGCCAGGAGAGGTTGGTTTCTTCTGTCAGGCAACCAGCAGCAGGACAAGGGGACACAGTCTCAAGTTGTGTCAGGCTGGATGTGAGGAGGAAGTTCTACATAGAGAGAGTGATTGGCATTGGAATGGGCTGCCCAGGGAGGTGGTGGAGTCACCGTCCCTGGAGGTGTTGAAGCAAAGCCTGGATGAGGCACTTAGTGCCATGGTCTAGTTGATTGGATAGGGCTGGGTGCTAGGTTGGGCTGGATGATCTCAGAGGTCTCTTCCAACCTGGTTGATTCTATGATTCCACGAAAAATAAAAGAAAATATTTCTCTCCAAATCAACATGCTTCTGTTTTTCACATTTCTCATCATGAGAGAGATGACATTTAGGAGAACAAACATTTAGGAGAACAAACAAACAAATCCAGACAACAAACCCCTCACAAAACCAAAAACCCACGACCAAAAAACCCACAACAAAGCCAAGCCCTTTGATTTTTAAAAACAAAGAGAATTATGTTCCCTGCTGGACTAACAGAGTAAATAGTAGCCTCATCAACTTTAAAATTACTAACCACTGATTAATGTCTTCAAATCAGTAATTACTTGAGTCTATTCAGACATTACATGATGTCTGACCTTCCTCCTTCAACTGTACAGATATTCTGTCAAATAGTGAAGTGGCAGAAGAAACCCTAACCCTAACCCTAACCCTAAACTGTGTTCTCTAATATCAGCCCAGAACCTTACCTGGATGGTTTACTTTAGCTCGGGTTAAAAACATTACCTAACTAAATATCAGCTAAAGGCCCTTTGAGAAGTACTTTCCCTATGCAAAAATTAAACAGGAAAAACCCAAAATTTCAGTTACATTTCTGACCTTTCTCTTTCTTTCTCTTCCCCCCACCCCCAGCCCGGGCTTGAATTAAATGTTATTAAGCACAAAGAAAGTAGAAGATCAAGTATAGCAAAAATATTTAACATACACATGTATGTTTTGCTTGCTGTTTTATAATGCACAGTTTTCCTTCAGAATCAAATGTATGACACAACAACAGAGTGACAATACAGGCTTCTACCACAGGCAGAAAATGAAACCTGAAGCAATGCACACAGTCTACCCATCAGTAGCAGAAAAATAGCAGCACTGGTAACTCTGAATTCATCTTTATTCAGTCAACGTTTAAGCAAGTCCCTGAAGTCTAGTATCTAATATAGGGTTATTGAAAATGAACTTAAGCACCTGCTTAGACTTTTTTCTTTAATAATTGGAAACCATATTTGAGTGAGAAAATGCTTCCATCTAGTGTACTTTGGAAGTGTTTACACTGATGCTTATTTTACGTGGATGCTTTCAAGTAAAGTTTATTTCTTCGGGGCACTTCCTTAAGGAAAAGAGTATGAATCTCGAGTTTTCAAGCAGCTGTGAAATAAAGAATTTTATGCATTTGACCAAGCACTTCTTTCATCGCACAGCAAGTGAAATAAAGTTTTAGTTGTGCATCTGGAAAATTAGAGACTCTGTCTATTGCAGAACGCCACGAAATGCTCTTATTTCTGCAGCCAGAGCGCAGCCTCCAGCAGCAGTGCCTGCTCTTGCGTCTCTTGCACAACGTGCGCTGCTTGCAGCTCTGGGATGTGTGAACTCCACCAACATCTGCACCTGAGTGGGCAACAATTCGCTCTCCTCAGGCATCTGAATTTGCAGCAGCTTTCCCCGCCACAAACATGCTGCTATTGCGTTGGGAGGGTCCTTGCAAACGGGGCGCCGTCGTGCTCACAGCTTCCCGTGTAAGCCTTGGGGCACAACAGGCAAACAGAGCAGGGAATTCTCAGCGTCCGGGGCGTTGAGCAGAAAGTCACCTCTCAGCTTGGCCAGCTTTTCACTCTCGCTTATCTGGCTGCTCTTGCTCATGGCACAAACCACGCAGCCCGGTCGCCCTTCCGCCGCTCCCTCCAATTGCCCGGACCCCCGCACTGTGCCCAGGCAAAGGGCAGCCGCCGCCTGGGCGGTAGCGCTGCCTTCAGCACTGCTGCTTCCCCAGGGCGCTGCTGCTGCAGCCTCTGCCATGCACTGCGCCGATCTGCGCTCTCAGAAAGGGGCTACCGAAGTTAAATGATCTGCCCAACATAATCACAAGCAGCTGGCAGCGAGGAAACTGATTTCTAATGCTTTAAGCTTTGAAAGAGGCTCTGGACCACACCATCTACCTGTGTGGCAGCCAAAGCATATTTTTCTACTCCTAGGTTTTATTTCACCTGAATTTACATCGTTACAAAGTCCCAGGCTATCATATGGCAGAAAGCAGGAATGCAGTGTGGTCCATGCTTATTAAATTCTCAGTCGATGTCTCACCTCAAAAATTGACTATTGACACAGAGGGATGCAATTATTTTTACAATGTTTTCATTCCTTTTTTGAGGTCTACTCCGGTTTAGGTGGTTCAGTCTGATGGTCTTCTGGAAGCCAACTTTCCAATAAATGACACGATTCAACAGTTTATCTTCTTCTAAACTGAGGGATTCCAATTTGTTCGCCACAGTTTCACTGTGCTGGCAGCGATGCGGCAGGCAGGCAGCTCAGGCAATTTATCCTTCATTGTTTGTCCCCCAAATGGTCTTTCTGAGAACTTTGTTCCTGGCCTCCTTTGACTTGCTGCCAAAGTAGGGTGGAAACTCATTAACCCAAGCCCCTGGGTATAACGATTTAGGTTAATGAAGGTTTATAATATGGAAATATGGTAGCTGCCAGTGGAAATGCTTAACGGTGGCAAGGCCATCAGGATAATGCTTAGTTAAACAATTACTTAGGGGCTAGTGAGCAGCTACAGCAGCAACATTAATCCTTACGTCAAAGTAGTCCTCCAATGAGGTGTTCATAATGCAAAAGAGGACTTCCAGTTTCTCATTCAGCACTGCTGTAAAATGTACAGCCCAGCCCTAGTGTTTCCCTCCCTGTATACACAGTTCCTAGAAAAGTAGTTCTGGAGCCTGGAGATTGGTTGCCTACGGGTTTGTGTCTCAGACACTTTGATTTTCTATGCTGTCTTTCTCTTCTCTGGGCATTTATTAATCTCCAGTCAAATGACAGTTTAAAGTTCTTTCAGATCGCATTAAATACTGGAGCTAAACTGGGCCATGACATTTGCCAGATGATAAATCAGAGAATCATAGAACGGTAGAGGTTGGAAGGGACCTCTGGAGATCACTGAGGCCAAACCTCCTGCCAAAGCAGGATCACCTAGGGCAGGTCACACAGGAATGTATCCAAATGGGTCTTGAAAGTCTCTAGAGAAGGAGATCTCACCAACAATCTGGGCAGCCTGTTCCTGCGCTCCATCACCCTTACAAATGATATATTTTGTTTTGAGAGAAGAACTCGCTACTGCTTTAACAATTTATGTTGTTTTAAGTTGAGTATACTCCACTGCAAAGCGCTGCTTCACTCTGTGTCCTCACCAGACGTACAGCACAATGCCAGCTTGCTTACCAAAGGAATGGTTGGTTGGTTGTTTAACAATAGTAACATGCCAGCTTGCTTACCAAAGGAATGGTTGGTTGGTTGATAATAGTAACATGCCAGCTTGCTTACCAAAGGAATGGTTGGTTGGTTGTTTAACAATAGTAACATGCCAGCTTGCTTACCAAAGGAATGGTTGTTTGTTTAATAATAGTAACAGTTTCCCTAAGAGTTCCACTTAAGATGCTGATAATTAATTATTACCACATATTGCTGTGATGGTAAAGCTATATTAATATTGTTGTAATTACACACTTGGTGTCAAACTCATAGTGCTCCTGGTGTTTGCCAAGACATAGAGTTGCTTGAAACAGCAGATTTTAAAATGAAAACCATTATTATTTATCACGCATTCATATACTACATCCCAGATAATGTTCCTTTAAGAGAGGCAATCCATCATGTTTCTCATTAGAGTGCAATTTGCTGCATTTGCTACTGCCATTAAGATATATATTACAGCAGGAGCTGGGTATTCCACTGAGAAATGTTCCTTTGGCAACAATCCAAACGATGCAGACTAAGAACAGGTTCGATCGGCTTTACAATTCACTGTCCTGCAATTTAATCTGGACAAGCCTCTCTCCTAATCTCGTAACTGCCGTGAGCCATCGATGCACAGCAGAGCTCTAACGAAGTCTTTGCACAGTGACGGGTGGTACCTACCTGGCTGTGCCACGCCGAATCCAGGGGGACACTCCGTGTGCTTTAAACAGAACTCAAGCTCCAGGTATCTGCCTTGGACGCACTCGCAGACGCGGTTCTGCGTGCTGCTGCACTCCTGCTTGACGAACTGCAGCTCCTTGCAGACGGTGCTGCAGTACTGGCACTCGTCGTTGCTGTTCCACTCTTCGGCGTAGTACTGATCCGGACATGGGGCGCACTGCGTCGGGCTGCTGGCTGTACAGTGCTGCTTGACATAGCTTCCAGGAGGACACTGGTCACACAGCAGCTGCCGAGATGTCCCTGGGTCGTAATGGGTATACTTGGGGGGAGAGCCATCCTGGATAGTCCACTGAACAGAAATGTCCAAAAGCTGGCAACAGGAAAATAAAACATGGCTTGCTTTAGCTCTGGGGAGCACTGTGGTCACAAAGAAACCCACATTCTAATGAGTTTATGAGTCTAATCATGGCTTCAGAAAACTGTCTGGTTTAGAAATCTGTAAGACATTGGCCGTCCTTTGGACTCTCTCAGGTCCACTTTCCAATGGGAAAATGTTAGGGTCTTATCCAGAAAAACTTCCCAATTTAAGTACCTCCTTCTTCCAAAGGTGTAGGTCCTACTGTCCCACTCACACCCTTTTACTGTCACTGAGCAATGGCCTTTTACTGCCAGGCACCAGGAAACCTGGGCTATTAGCTTCATTGACAACACATTGGAAGCACAGCAAGGTGGAGTTTATGCACTGCTGTGTTCTTAAGTATCACATAGTTCAGATGCAAAATAAATGGTGTCTCAGCATACAAATCTGACCAGTGTGCTGCACCATTACCTCAGATATCTTTAAAGGTGATTGCTTACAAGATTTCTTTTTACCACCACTAAATGACAGAACAATACAGGTTACTTTTTAACGCTTTCCATTTGATCTTGCACTGAAAGGCAGCTCTGGGGATGAAATGTGGCAGCTACGTCAAGTATGAAGATGCAGCCTTGGAGAGAGTTAAAGAATGCTGCAGTTAATGAAGGGTACATTAAGAACAAGCCAGGCTCATGCTTCCACTTCCATCTAAAGCTGTGTCTTTTGACTGTCGTGAGAGCATAGTTTAATACCAGCACACATCATGACAGCAGCACTCCATATGCTTCCTGCAATAGTCTGCTTTGATGGTGCAATTTGGGATCTAGCAGTCTGAGATGACTCTGCCCTTCTGCAGAGACGACCGCCACAGCATATCATTTTAGTCTTGTAGCTGAAAATCTGGTTCTGTGGTTTCACCAGCCTGTTAAAAAGTTAACTCTAAGGTTTAGTCCTTTATTACAGCTGCAAGCCTCATGGGGTCTGCTGGCAGCTCACTCTCACTGCTGAGAACCAGGCTCTGTGCCGCCTCTCTGCTAAAACCTGTACATTTTATAAATGTGGAGTAAACCATCTCTGAATTAAGACTTTTTTCTTTTCTTATGCATCCAGTCAAATTATAGATCAAACTGAATTGTCTAAGTTGCTGTTTTAATCTCAGTCAGCTAACAGAGAGTTGTCCCTTCAATTTCAAGAACGTATTTTCCTCTTTTCCAATTCAGATGTCCCTAAAGTGTAAATGGAGTTAACTGCTGTTATTAATTCAGACTCTATATTTCCTAAAGAGTCTTCATCTAAGGGCATCACTTCTGCCACAGCATGACACTTCTTAAGTCACAGTCTTATTAAGGTTGGAAAGGACAATTTAATCATTCATTTGCATTAATACAGATCACAGCGCTTGCACTAAGAAATATTAGGTGTCTAAGTTGGGAACTTTAACTGCAGAGGAAAATATTCTAAGGTTCATTCTCCTGTTGCCTGTCTGTGAATACACTTTTTACAGCTATATTTAGAGAGGCTGAAGAATGATATGCAGATAGTATGGGTACTCCCCACGGCTTTCCTAGTTACCCTTAACCAAACTCTATAACTTGTCCTACAGCTGTGGTCTCTACAGGTGAAGATCCCACTTTCTCTTGTGGTCTGAATGCTTTGTCCCTTCCACTGTGAGAAATTCCTGAGTCACTGACGGTGAGGTACCACTCCAGTGTTCTCTGATGACTGGATCTGTTTCAAATGATCTATTTAGCAAGAGGGTGCAGCACATTTTTTAACAGTGAATGGCTTTCCATTGATGCAAAATGCACCCACCTTTGGTAAATCTACAGGTGTTGCTCTAGTAATAAGGAAGTCCTGATAGCTGTTGATGTTAACAGTCAGGCTTTCCACTGCATTCTTTGTTCAGTATAGATTATCGTAGAATCATGGAATCAACCAGGTTGGAAGAGACCTCCAGGATCATCCAGTCCAACCTTGCACCCAGCCCTATCCAGTCAACTAAGTGCCTCATCCAGTATTTTCTTGAACACCTCCAGGCATGGTGACTCCACCACCTCCCTGGGCAGCCCATTCCAATGCCAATCACTCTCTCTGTCAAGAACTTCCTCCTAATATCAAGCCTAGACCTCCCCTGGCACAACTTGAGACTGTGTCCCAGAAAAACTTGAGACTGTGTCCCCTTGTTCCATTGCTGGTTGCCTGGGAGAATGTCAAAAACTTGTCTGGATGTACACATTACCTTAAGAGACTGTAACATGTGGCACAGATATTACAAAGACGAGCATCTACCCAGATTTCATGTAGATGCCTGTAAAAACCCAAGGCAATGCCCAACAAAGATGAAACTGACTCTGAAAATTATTAGGGACAGCAAGCAGACATGCAGGCAGCACATCCTCATGCAGAGAAACTCCAACTCTCCTCATCTGCAGTGCACTGCAGTAGAATTTGCTCCTCTCAGTCGTGCCTCTGCCCTTGGTGAAACATTTTCAGGCTGAATGCTTAGGTGGATCATTTAATGACTGCTCAAATCTGCTCTGCAACATGCAGGAGCAAGAACAAGATATTCTCTGTATTCTTTACTCGACCACTTATATATGAGGCAAGTGAGAAGTTTTGCTGCAGGGGATGATTCAGCATTTAAAGCAATTTAATTTCAGTGATCGGGGGATGAGAGCATGGGTTTTATCAGGAAAAATGGAGGCACTTTCTTCTTGGAGAACCTACAGCTGTGTGAAGCAAGCCAATAGAAACTGAGAACAATTCAACACAATTTGAAAGGAATTGATTTTAAAAATTGAGAAAAAAAGCAACAACCAAAACTTGAACAGTATGTATGTGAGGCCATGCGAAGTTTTGCCTTTGGAAGTACCAATAGCTGTGAACTATTAATGACAGCCAGAATACTATTAATCTAAATGAGCACAGTCAGTAACTATGATGAGATTAGCAAATCAGCATCACTTAGAGAGCATTTGAGTTTTAGTTTTGGGGAGGGGTTATTAAAAAGCACAGCACAACTGTCTTGCCTACTTTCCTAGAAGCACACATCATCTACCTGCTGTAATGCATTGATCAGTGGCTGAGCCATATGTATACAGGATCCAACTCTTTGAATAGATATGGAAAAAGATTCTTCAGTAAAACTAAAGCTATAACTGCAATCAGAATCTCAGGATTTTACCTGAACATTTTATGTGATATTTCAACGTAGAGCTGGTCACCATTACTATTACTATTACTATTACTATTACTATTACTATTACTATTACAAGAGGGATGTGGAGATGCTGGAGCATGTCCAGAGAAGGGCCACGAGGATGCTCAGAGGGTTGCAGCAGCTCTGCTATAAGGACAGAGTGAAAGAGTTGGGGCTGTTCAGTCTGGAGAAGAGAAGGCTCCCAGGTGACCTTCTTGTGGCCTTCAAGTATCTGAAAGGGGCTAAAAAAAGCTGGGGAAGGAGGTTTTAGGCTCTCAGGTAGTGCCAGGACTAGGGGGAATGGAGCAAAGCTGGAGGTGGGGAGATTCAGAGTGGACGTGAGGCAGCAGTTGTTCAGCATGAGAGAGGTGAGAGGCTGGAATGGTTTGCCCAGGGAGGTGGCTGAGGCCCCATCCCTGGAGGTGTTTGAGGCCAGGCTGGATGAGGCTGTGGCCAGCCTGATATAGGGCAGGGTGTCCCTGCCAATGGCAGGGGTATTGGAACCGGATGATCCTTGTAGTCCCTTCCCACCTTGACTGATTCTGTGATTCTATTCTATGATTCTATGACTACCATGAGCCTATTAGTATAGTAAGCTGTGCAACTCATTGCCACAGGACACTGTAAATGCTTGAGTTCACAATGTTATTCGAGATAGTAATGAAGGAAAATAATAAAGGGCTACTACACATTAAAAACCAAATGAACAAACACCACCACACACACAGAGCCCACCACCAACAACAACAAAACCAACATCTTTTTGACCAGGAAATACCAAAATACAAAATACAAATTGCTTGAGTCTGGAGAAGTGTTTTAGGAAAACATCACTATTTTTCAGCCTTTTCTTTCCATCTCCTCTATGCATCCATTGTCATTTGGTGCCATAGACAGGGGCTTTTTAGGGCATTTTTTCTGGATTTTTTTGTTTTCTTTTAAAGCCAGTAGAGCCATCACTGTGTTGTTAAGTGTGTTTCTAGAATCCAGTCTACACATTTCTTCATAAGACTGCTGCAGATACTTAATAATACTTAAGAGATCTGCAAGGCTGTCTTCCATGCAGACTGAAAACATCTAGCACAGACAAGTAACTGAAATAATACACAGGCTGAAAATCAGAAGTTATCCTTGAACCTCCACCATTGCCAAAGTGAAAACAATCTGTTTTCCAGAAGATTTGCCAAAATCCTGGACGAATCACGGAAGGCAATGAGGTGGTTTTTTTAACTGCAGCAACTTGGCACAAACAGAATGAAAAGGCTCTTCTTGTCCCCCAGCAAGCTGAACAAGCTAGAGTGAAATATCACTAAATTGTCCTTTTTGCTGGCCTAAAACACACTGCATTTGTGCTTACATGAGCAAGTTGCATCACCTGTTAGAGCAGACTTGTAGAGCAAAACAGATGGTGCCAAACACCTGGCACCCATATTATGCGTGATTCAGAGAGGGTATTTTGGACTCGCCTCACTCTGTTGTTATAAACTGAGCATGCATTAGTGTCACGGTGCACCTGGTGCATCTCTGGAGTCCACGTCTGGAGCTGCTTTCATCTATCCAGTTTACTTTTGTAAATCCACTTTGTGCACTCCAGGTCTGCTCTGATACACAAACTAAAATACAGTAAATTAAGACGATCAGGAGAGGTCCTTCAAAAGTGTGTTCCCAAATCAAATTCAATTGGTAATCGAATGCATTTTATGTCATTCCTGACATTTCTCCTCCTAAACTTGATAGCAGATTCTCAGCCACATAAAACTTATTATTGACTTGAGTGCCCTTAATTATGGTCTATGTACAAAAGACCTGAATCTCTGCTCTAACAAATACCACTATTTGAGCCTGTGAAAGTGCCATGATCAGAACTTATTAGTTCTGAACACTGATCTTCCTAAAAGCTTCACAGAAAACAGGGCTTCTGCTATAACCATGCTGGCCCTGGCCCTGTTTTGTTCTTGCAGAGAAGATGCATGTTCCAGTTTAAAGGAAAAAGTTTACTGGAATCAGAAGTAGGGATAATGAGCATGCTCACTTTTTAACCCCCTAAGAAAGCAAAGCTGGAGCCTGTCAGTGCTAGAATTGGGCAAAGTCATGGATTTGTCATTCAGAAGATGGTGTAAAATTCTCTAAATCTTTGTTTAGGAAAGGTTAACTCAGATCAGAAGAGGTACAGAGAAAGTCTGGAAACAAATGGAGAGCTTCATCTTGATGAGACAATCGTGATTAGTTCAGTACCTCTGTGAGTCAAAACAGTACCCACAGATGCAGTACAGAGAGACTGTGAACTTTGCCTGTTAAAGAATAATGCTGGCAAGTGAAAGGGGATTCTCTCATCACAGAAAGTTTAGAAGAGCTTTTTACTGCAAAGCAGGTGCAAGAAACCCAAGTAGTTTCATATAGCTCCCAATGAATTTCTACAAGAGAATGCACCATTTGGTTTCCTGGAAGAGCTGGGGAACAGACTGAAAAGATCTGGGCAATTTCTTTCAGTTTCAAACTCTTAAAGTAAACTCTTTATATCCCAGCACCAATGGAAGCTTGTTTGTCTCAACTAATTAACTGTTAGTCTGATCAGAGTGCACTCAATTTTCCTCAGGGTAGTGAAATGCAAGGCTTCAATTAAAAGAAACAATCCCAGAGAGTGGATTTTTTGTTCCACGAGTGTGAAATGCAATCAGTACCAAAATAATTGTAACAAACCCAGAAACAAATCTAGTATCATTAACTACATCTATTAACCTGTTGACTGAAATTCAGTTCTAGTGTCATGGGCTCAGTTCTGAAAAGAGTGAAAAGTTCAGTCCTTGTCCATCATCTTGGGCCATATCCTGGGTACCTTTCAGGATTGCTATCTCTGTGTAAGGAATTTGGATGAGCTGTGTATATACTGAAGTATGAATATAACACAAGTCAGTGTCATGCAAGTAAATATTGTGAATTTACTCAAAATTAGTCACCCAAGGTCAAAATGCAATTCTTTGATGGAGTCACTCAACACATTAGGCCTGATAATGTATTTTTCTATACCATCTTTATGTCAGCATACACAATGCTTACATAAAAAGGCCTGTGCAGTCCATTTTCCTGAGTCCATAGAAGATGCTATTGAAAAAGAAACAATGAGAGTGTAAAATTTCATTTCAGATCTTGGGCATGAAAGAAGTAGATGCCCTTTTCTTTCATCTTTGAATATAAGGCAGAGAACCCTTAGGATTTTCTTGTTGAATTAAAATGAACTGGAATACAAAGCACATAAAGCAAAAATCCTTCAAGCATCATTCCCTTAAATCACTGCTTTGTGAGAGAAAAGAAAGTGGCTTTTCAGCATATGAAAATATTATTATATAGCTTGGCTTTGTGGTTCTGGGATGTAGACCAAAGGAGAATGTTTAATTTGCTGAGAAAGATAAATCTGTTTCTGTTTTGCATTCCACAACTATTCCAAAGCATATTTTCCTGCGTGATAAATAATCATTCAAGGCATCTGTCATATTGCTCCCAGTGTTTGCATTGGGTTGAAAGTAAAACCACACAACTCTCCTACTTTGTTCTCTACACAAAGTACTTGGACAAAGCTAAGGCAGAAGGCCTGCACTTAACCCTCATCTTTTAGGCAGAATGCTTCACTGAAATCATGCCCAGACCCCAGAGGAATCCCAGTGACAAGGAGTAGTACTGGATGATACTAATAAGTCCATCCTAATCAATAGCTTGCCAAATTGAAACAGCATCTCAAAATCCAGTACGTGACAGTGTCGTGCTGGATCAGATCCATGGCCATCTATTGCAAATTACTGTTATAAAATGCTTGCCATCTAGGAAGAAATTACTCCTTTCCATCTGGGTTGCTTGATTTTCATTCTCATTTTGCTGGGGTGCCTCACGCAATGCCCAATTTAATCTGTTCGGGCCAACAGCTATGCAGCACTTCTTACCCCACGAGTAGTTGCAGGCAGCTGAGCATCAGGTACACAATGAAAATTAAAACAGTAATTTTTGGTGGTTGGAGTTTAGCCTATAAAGCTGTTTCAGCATTCTGCCAGCTGCTTCAATGCAGTCCACTCACTTGGACATGATGGGACCTACTTTTGGATGGAAGGTGCTCTATAAAGTGAAGGCTACTCTTTTACATAACAAATGTAAGTGGTGACTCTTCTGAGCTGCCTGGATGCAAGGCTGATGTTATACCAACCACTGTCTTCATTTCTCTGTCAGTAAAGTAACACATCAACAATTCAGATCTCACAGAGACTTTGTGAAGCACCATTAGTTGTCATGTACAAAACAGTTTAGGGGGTCTAAACTATTGATTCATTTTCAGTGGTAAGAAAATGACATTCAGTTGAAGAGCACTTTTACATCATATCAAAGAAGTGCTAAACCGGAAGTCTTCCTTTGTGTTAGTTGATTTGCTGTGAAGCAGGTGGAGTGGGAAAGCTGAAAAGACTAACCAGCTTCTCTCCAAAAGATGCATCTCATCCATAACTCCTGTTTTGAAATGCTATTTGCCACAGTGACAGCTAATCCATGACTACAGCCTGTCTCTGTACTGAACAGAACTACTAACGACTGACCACCTGGCTACAGTATGCCCAGTAGTACCATGCACAAACAGGTGCTCTTCTCCAGGAAGACCATGAGAGTAGTGAATCTGCTAGAATAAATTAAATATAGAAGGAACAAAAAGGATGTTTCTGTGAGATTTGAACTTTAATTGCTACAATATATTTAAAAAAAAAAATTCTGGTAGCCCTGGTGTTTTATTTTTAGTTAACAAACATGCAGACAGACAGAAAGAAAGTCAGACAGAAAGATAACTCCTACCCTCACGGGCTGCAAAGCCACTGCTGCCTACACACAGCAAACCCAACAGGCAGGCCAGAAAAAGCATGTCACATGCACCCAGAGATCAAAATAGAGAAAGGTCAAGTTTAAGGGTTGAGATAGTTACGTGACAAGTAACAACATCCAGCTCTGGGGAATTTCTTTCAATTCAGACTGATTTCATAATGCTTTGCTGTTTGTAAGCAGTTTCAGTGTTCCAGCAAACAACACATACATGCATGCACCATCACAGCAGGTCCCTTTTTCTGCAACCTTAGCAAAGAGGCCAAGACTAAATGTACATCATGTCCCATTTGGTGCCTCCAAACTAGGTTTAAGGTATGCAAACCAAACATGCACAGCTTTGAACTGCTGTTGTGCTTCCTACAATCGTTCCAGTAGGTACTACAACTACTTTTCTGAGCTCTAGCATATCTGACAGCACCTAGACTTCACTGGTAGCACTTAAACATCACTATCTTTAATCAATTGCTTTTGAATAATAATAATTTGAAAAAGAATGGAGGTAGTTGTGCTGGCAGAGGTGTAGGCTGGATGTTAGGAGGAAGTTGTTGCCAGAGAGAGTGATTTGCCATTGGAATGGGCTGCCCAGGGAGGTGGTGGAATTGCCGTCCCTGGAGGTGTTCAGGAAAAGCCTGGATGAGGCACTTAGTGCCATGGTCTAGTTGATTGGACAGGGCTGGGTGATAGGTTGGACTGGATGAGTTTGGAGGTCTCTTCTAACCTGTTTGATTCTATGATTCTATGGAGCTCTCAAGTATATACTCCTGCCAATGACGTATTTCAGCTCCAAGACTCATCTGCCAGAGGATAAGGGTGAACATGACCAGACACTATTACTTTATGGGAGAACAAGGTCACATTACAAGGCACATTACACTTACTAAAATCAAGATATCAAAAGGTGATTATTCTATGACAGCCACAGATAAGAAACCAACCTGGTTACAGACTACTGATGAAATTGCCAGATTAACTGCCTGTGCTTTCATATAGACAAAGAAGGCACAACATCATTCATGCAATGAAAAAGTTGTCCTGCATTTCAGTTTGCTGAACCACAAGCCTGGCAGTTTTTGCCTCCCTTGCACTATTAATTTTTTTCCCCCTCAAAAAGCTCTTTCAGAAAGTTGTACAGAGAGTAATAAACATGCATTACTCATCGGATCTCGGAAATCTCGCCTGTATAAAGAGCTTTCAGACTAAATGGAACTCAGTTCAAGCCCTCTGCCACAACATTGATGCTACTGTACTCACCAAAACAGCCCAGGACCAGGTTACTGTGCGGGCATGTACAACAGCCTGCTCTGAGCAGTATTTTAGATGTTTTCCTTCAAGTGCTTTCTTATCCACAAGATGAATAGCCTCCAAACAGACCTTATCTGTCTGTACAGAGGTCTGAATTAGTCTGATATCATATAGAATTCCATACAGCTAGATGGATTAAAGGACATTTGGAAAGATTTACTGCACTGCTAACATCTGCATCTGAAAGCATCTCGCTAAATTATCACATAAACAAAAACTTACCAAAGCAGTGGCTTATACCAGATTTAATAACACATTTTCTGTAATAGCTACTGACACAGCTACTGATTCATCACTTTCTTGCACATGAAGCTGAATTTTGTAAGCCTAAACAAGCACGACACACTTGTGCTTTTTCTTTCCTTTTTTTCCCCCTGGAGTTTGGAGTGGTTTTCTTGGGTAAGAAAGCCAGCCCAATATCTGAGCTACTGACCAGTGCCACTGCAGCTGAGATGACACAAACAGGCACGGCTGGAGTTTTTGTAAACTAAAGCGAAGCATCCCAGCCTCCAGTTCCTAAATTCATTCCTAGGCACAATGCTGTACATCAGCCCAGTACGATGAAGCCTTACAAAAGGAGAAAGGATGATAGTTTTAAAGGCAAAAGAAAAGCAAATCATGCCACTACCTTAAGAATGGGATGAAAATCCTTGCTGGAGCTGGATGTGTTCATCCTACTCCAAATCTCACCAGGAGATCTCGATGTGATGAAATGAAAAGGGTTTACCAAGCAAATGGAGAGAAGACAAAAATCCCCCAAACAATAACAACAACAAGAAAAATCCAACCAAAAAAACGCCCAACAAAACAAAGAGCACGCCGAAGAAAAGCCGTGTGTCTTTACAGCCTGAGGCTCTAGTGCATCTTAAAGCCTATCTACCTCTCTGAAGGGACTTACCACAAGCGTGCAGCACAGGAACTTGTTCATTGTGGTCGGTGGAAGAAACCTCAGCGAGCTGGGAAATCAGGCAGAGTGTCAGCTCCCGCTCCAGCCTCCTAGCAGCCTGCTTACATCCCCCAACATTAAAGACACGATATATATATAGTCCCGGTGTAACAGGAAGCTTTGGCTCAGCTTTGATCACTCATTTTTTACCATGACCAAACTTTTCTCTCGCTCTCCCCCCCGCTTTTTTTTTTTTTTTAAAGGAACCTGTAAAACTTGATGACTTAATGGAACCCTTTGAGTGCTCTAACCACAGAATGGAAAATGCAGGAGGGAGTGTCAGGGGCTGGCCAGGGGAGGGTTTTATTTGGCTCTGTCTGTGGGCTCTGCTCGCCCCGAGCGGCTGGGGCTGAGGGGGGATCAAGAGCCGGGTGCCACAGCAGGTCTGTGGGTGCCGCAGGGGACGCGGCTGAAGATCGGCGTGCGGGGGCTGAGCCCCAGGGCGCTGTGGCAGCCGGCAGTGCCCTGCGCAGCGCCCGGCGCCGCCGCTTCCCGGGAAGGAAGGGAGCACCGTGGGGCTCCCCAGGGGCGGCCAGGAGGGGGTGGCTGGGAAGCACAAGCAAGGGAAGGGGAGGCTGCGGGGAAGGAGGATCCCCGTTGCGTTCCGCAGCGGCAGGGATGCAAGGAAGGGCTACGTTGTCCTTGCCAAGGCTGGCCTGCATGACATGGGGGGTGTCTGGCTGCCCAGGCCACCTACAAGCCAGGAGCAGCCCAGAGAGGCTTTGCCCGGAGGAGACCTGTGGGAATTTCGTGCATCTTTTGCATGTGTGGTTGTGAATTTCCAGTGATGCTTGGTGGTTTTGGCAAGCCCTTGCCCGTCGGGGAAGCCTCGCTCAGGGGTCTGTTCTTCCTTCCCCAACTTTCAGATAGAAAAGGGCACTTTTCAAAGGCTAAGGGCCAAACCCTGCTAGCCTTGTCTCTCTCAAGTGCTCAGAGGGTTCCCCCAAAGCCCCGAGGAGCCTGCGTGTACCAGGCGTGGAGCTGGGCACGGCTTTCCAAGGGGAGGTGTGGAGAAAGGGTTTCTTCTCCCAGCACTCAGACATCCATAACGCCACTGTGGGAGGCTGTGGGGTCCTAGCGCAGAAGCCAAACCCACCTTTGCCTCCAGTTTGCACAGAGAGTTTTCTTTCCCTTTTCACAGGCCAGACCAAAACCTCAGGTCTGGTGATTCCAGCTCTCGAGCAGTAGAAATCTGGGGTCCACGTTGGCTCTGGGTGGTGCAGTTTTGCCCCTTTGAGTCACAAGGCTGTGCAGGGTTGGCAAAAGAGTGTGGTGGGAAAGGTCTGCACGTCCAGCTGTGCTAAGTCAGGAAACCATCCTCTACAAGGCCTTGCACATTGCTGCTTACACATCTGCAGCCATTTGAACACCTGTCAAGCATCAGTTAAGGTTGAAACAGGTGCTCAATACACTCAGATCTCAGACAGTTGAACTGGTGATGAGTTCTGTGCGAAAGTTGATGTGAAAACAGGCACGAACACCCTTCCACCTGAGGTTGTATTGCTAGCACGTGTTGGGTAGCAGTCACCACTTAACTAGCACTGCACCCTGAGTGGATGCTGTAACTGCTCCTGCACTCTGGTCAGAGCTTTTTACTACTTTAGCATCTGTTCTGATCTATCTTTATGAACATCCTGCCCAGATGAAAGGACAGTAGTGCAAATAAACAGAATCTACCTCTAGGGTTCTACATTTTCATTGTGGTATAGAGGGAAGGGCTTTTTTTCCTAATGGCCATCTTTGACCATGTCAGGGTAACTATGCATGCCTAAGGTATCCCCCATACAGGCACCAACTCTAAGTGTCAACCTGAATGCTGTAGCAGCTCCATTGGCAGAAGTTTTTTAAGCCAAACCAGCATTACCATCTCAGGGGCCAAAAACTGGCAAGGCAACATGTCTCTTCTCCCGTTTGGGAGCAGCAAGTTCCAGTGTTGGTTGACCCAGAGGTCATAGATTCATAGAATGGCTTGAGTTGGAAGGGACCTTAAAGATCATCTGGTTCCAACCCACTCTGCCATAGGCAGGGACATCTTCCACTAGACCAGGCTGCTGAAAGCCTTATCCAATCTGGCCTTGAACACCTCCAGGGAGGACATCCACAGTCTCCCTGGACAGCCTGTTCCAGTGTCTCACCACCCTCGCTGTAAGTGGTATCTTTCTAGTATCCAGTCTAAATCTGCCTTCCCAGCTTTTCTGGCTGTATTTCCTTTCCCCTGTGACCATCAGCTCTCATGGAGGTCCCAGGGAGGTGGTTAAGGCTGATTGCTTCCCACTCAGTTACAGCAGAAAGAACAGTACCAAACCTGTAGCAAGCTCCTTATGGTTAATTGAACAGTGTAACTGAATTTCAATGAGCTTTGGATTGAGCTGCATCTTACCATTGCTCGTACTAGCTATAAATATGCAACAGCTGGCCCTCCAGAGAAATAAAACTGTAGCTCATCAGCCTGTGTTTAAACAGGTTAATGTGTATAGAGAATATTGTTCACATCAGAATTTTGCAGAGATTGAAATACATTGTGCTATTATACAGGCCAGAAAACAAACAAACAAAAAAAACTATTCAAATTCTTTAGCTGAAAATGTGCCTATGGTTGAGAAGTTGATGACTCTTTTGTGTATGGGTGTTCAGAGTTAGGTTTGCTGGTCTGCCTGCAAAGCTATTGTACTCCCATAAGCAATGAAAAAACTGACACAGGTGAATGAGAAGAAAACATCCTCCTTAAGCTCCTTTGGCTAAATGAAAGCATGGTGCGGTGTCAAGATGTATTTGTTTTGGTGAAGACAGTAGGTTTGGGCAGATATTAAGGTAGACTCTTATCTTAATCACAATGGATTGCTGTCTACAACTACCTGAAGGGAGGCTGTAGCCAGGTGTGGGTTGGTCTCTTCTGCCAGGCAACCAGCAACAGAACAAGGGGACTCAAGTTGTGCCAAGGGAGGTGTAGGCTGGATGTTAGGAGAAAGTTCTTCCCAGAGAGAGTGATTTGCCTTTGGAATGGGCTGCACAGGGAGGTGGTGGATTATCCATCCCTGGAGGTGTTCAAGAAAAGGCTGGATGGGACACTTAGTGCCATGGTCTGGTTGATTGGACAGGGCTGGGTGCTAGGTTGGACTGGATGAGCTTGGATGTCTTTTCCAACCTGGTTGATTCTATGGGTGTGAAAGTTTCAACTATCTGATCTCACCAGAGTCAGTGGGACTGGCTGTGGGTGTTAGGAGGGAACTGTTTAGTTGTAATTGGTGTGTTTGATCTGGAAATCACAAATGGACAATAAATACAGGATCCCACACTGTCATTTTTAGTGTCACTTTTCTGGGAAGAACTGTGCTTTAACAAGGCTTAAACTGCAGTTTGAGTGTTTTCACAAGTGCTTTACAGCATTGCCACTTTGCCTTTGGGAATTAGTTAAGATGTGCTTTGCAGAGCATGGAATCATAGGACAAGGCAGTAAACCCTGTAATAAACACTTGTCCATGCTACAACCATGCTGTTCCCAGCAGTGTTTAAAAGAACCACGTTTGTGACTGGATGCCATAACAGGGAAAGGACACAGCCTGAAATTATTACTTAAAAGTTAAGTTCTTTTAATTGTTCTTAAATATCAGGCTGCCTTCCTATACTACCAAACCTTAAGTGGTGAATGTAGGCATTAAGTAGTCTATTCCATGTTACAGGAATATGTCTAGCTTGTTTTAAAAATCATTAGTTAAGAATGATGCAGAAATAACCTTTTAGTTAGCAGAAATGGTTCATTGCAACTTGTACCTAGAGCTGGATGGAAGAAAAGACCACTTTCATTGGGCAGACAAAGTTACTGATACCACATTGCTTTCAATCTGTAATGACATGCTTTTGGTAGTGCATCAGTTTATTGATTCAGCAGTAGTAGTTCCAGACAGATATTTATCTTTCCATGTTTTTTATCCTCACTATTTGTATTGCTGTCCTCGGTGTTATGATTGTTATAAATCTATTTTTGTTCCCATGCATCATTATAATCACCAGGTCTATAAATGGCTTTGCTCTTTCAGTCTGTCTGCTATCTGGAAAAATTCACAACTCCAGACCAGTGAGTTGGTACTGGCAGGTGAACGCTGTGCAGCTGAGTCATCTCAATATATCAGTGATGTTTATTGAGCCCAAGCAGCAAACAGTGGGAAGACTGTGGCTTCAGGCTTGGGACTCAGAGTTCACCACACATTGCATTTAGAGAACACTCAGAGCTTCGTCATTAGCAGATTTCTCCCAAACTAAGGGGAAGAGGGATTTTGAGAAGATCAGTTGCCTCTGAAAGCAAACATAGTAGTAGCTGCAAGAAGGAAACAATCTGGCATGCTGTTACAGCCCTCTCTTAGAAATTAATCTCTGTTTAAATTCTAAGAGTCAATGATATGATCTATGCTGGGAAAACTTTGTAAATGGAGGCTTAAAGAAACCTGATCATCTGCAGAGCAGTGGAGCAGGTATCAGGAAAGCATGTTTCAGATTTTGCCAAAGTAGGTGAAAACACCCTGCAAGTATTTCCCTATCCCTATTCTCTCCTATAGCTCAGTAAACCCTCAGGAAAAGATTTCACGCCAATGTATACTGAAGGAAGAGAGAAGGTATTTAGCTAATAATGTTATCAAAAGAAATTGTATACCCAAGTGCTTATCTTTGTTTTAACTGTGTGGCTTGTTTTATCTTGTAAGTGAAACTGCATCCAGAGAAGGAAAGATGGAGCTTGTCCTGTCAGAGCAGAACTTGACTTGGATTATAGGATCTGATGGTTGCGATTAGAATCACAGAATGCCTATAGAGTTACTAGCCATAAACAATAAGTTGCCAGCATCTCCTCCAACTTCAGTGTGACCAAGGCCATACATTCTTTGCTGTTCAGGCATGTCTGCCTAGGGAATTAAGTCTGTAAATCTGTAAAGCACTGGTTCCTTATGTAAGGCACACCCTTACCTTGCAGATCATAGAATCATAGAATCAGCCAGGTTGGAAGAGACCTCCAAGATCATCCAGTCCATCATCTTCTCTAGTCCCATGTCAAAGTGGATTCATACCACACCACTAATCTGGATTTGTGTTTTTTTCAAGTTCTGTAAGCAACCCAAATCAGCTAGGGTCAGAATCCTTTCAGATAGCTGTAGTTTAGTGAGCCCTGTACCTCTGTATGGGGACCACCGAACAGCTGCGCTGTAAGTTTACATCCCAGCCCACTTCATAGTCACTCCAAGCAAAAGGTAAACGACTATGAGCATAAGGAATCTTAGAGGGCTGGGAACTCAAAACTGGCAGTTTCATTTAGTGATTCCTGCCCTTTTTTGGCTTTGGTTTCTTCCTTGCTTGATCTCTGTATCTTCAGGAAGCTTCTTGCAATGATCAGACCCTTTAAGCACTCAAGAAGCTTTACCCCAACCATTTGATAAGGAGGAATTCATTGTTCCCAGAATCATCATTTCCAGTTAACACCAGTAGTGCCTCAGAGACAGCACATACTTTACCGAAAGCTATGGAAGCTGGAACTGAAACAAGACAAGCTTTAGCCAGTATGATTTTCTGGCTAACAGGTTTTTCTTTTTTGTCTGTCCTAATTTGCTACTCTGTAATTGAAGGTCACTGGTTAAGGAAAATGGTCCTGTTAGCTCATGAGGAGCAGCTGTAATTTCACTGCTTTCAGTCTGACTTCATTGTGTATATTTGGGTGGTATTAACACAGCACCAATTTTCCCTCCTGCTGGTTTTCCATATACACAAGAATGTCAGGCCAGCAATGATGCTGTGCTCGGCCTTCAATGAATTTTGCATGGACATCCGAGGGGTTTTTGCAGCATGCACTGAATTTAAGCCTCTCAGACGATGGGTTCATTCAGCTGTGAACCAGCTATTGGCTTGTGCAGCTGGATGGATAGCCTGTATAATTTACATCAAAATGTTTTTTCCACCTGTGGATTGCTGGGCTGTGCCCTTCTAACCAGGAAAGTAGTTAAAGGCTATGAAAAGAAGTTGGCTGCTCCTTAGCACAGGGCCCTGGCTGCTCCTTGTGAGATTATACTTCTACAGTATGGCAGGGACTTTGAATGCTGAAGAATCTGAGACACAGATGTAGAATCATAGAATCAGCCAGGTTGGAAGAGACCTCCAAGATCATCCAGTCCACCCTATCACCCACCCCTAACCAGTCAACTAGACCATGGCACTAAGTGCCTCATCCAGTCTTTTCTTGAACACCTCCAGGGATGGTGACTCCACCACCTCCCTGGTCAGACCATTCCAATGGCAAATTAATGCTAAGATGTGAGAACCTCAAGTATAGACTTTAATAAGGCTGGGCAGAAAAACCGCTATGAGAGAGTGCAGTCTTTTAAGGAAATCAACCACAATGAGAATATTTGGTGTAAAAGTAATATCTTGCAGCCAAATATCAAGCAATCTTTATGTCAGTCCTATCAGGTATGTTGATAACATTAAATATCCAGTAATTTCAGACCTACAGCATTTTTTCCCTTTGCCCTCTGGCGTATCAACGTTCCTTTGAATTTCTCAAACAGCCTCTCCTTTCCCCACAGAATTGAGTTAAAGCATCTTGTTGACACAGGGAGATCTCATGGTCTACAGCTTTGAGAAAAACATGATCCTTTTCCTTCTGTCTTATTTCCCTCCTAATCATCTTCATTTTTCTTTTCCCATGGGTTGTTTCCTTCACCATGCCACTGAGGCCAGCCACAGCCTGCCCATTTCCCCCAAAGCATCCCTGTGCCTTCATCATTACTGTCCTCTGTTCACAGCCACAGTTCTTGAATGAAGTTTGAAGACTTTACTTTCTAGTCCATACACCCTGTGTGGGAGCAAACTGCTAAGTGTATGTGATATATGTATACATATTATAAACATTGAATGTACTTCTCTGCTGCCTTCTTGCTGTACTTTAAAAAGCTTTTTGAAGCTTCTTCCTCAGACTTTTTGCAGCACCACCCACAAAAAAAAACCCTTGCTTAGACTATATGATTCTGTGATATGCAGAAACAAGCACAGTCAAGTAACAAAAGCAATAATGAACACTCAATGTTTCCTCTTCAAAACGACTCTCAGAATTTATTTGTACAATGTCAGCTCTTCAACTCCCGGCTTCAAAGAAAGTGCAGTGGTGCGAGTGAAGAGAAAAAGGAGATCTTCGTGAAGTAACACAGAAGAAATATGTACTTTGTGGATGATGGCAAAAGTCACTCAGAAAACTTGCCAGGGCCCTGCAGAAATAGCACTAAATGCTCTGAAGCACCTTTTAGGTTCTTTTGATTGTGGCCAAACTTGAGGCATAATAAAACTTTTGTCCTTTTCTTGGCAGAGAAGGTCAAAAACCAAAAAAGGAGGAGGGAGAAGGTGGAAGGAATTTCAGCCTCCTCGGGAGATGCATTCCAGCCGGTGTGGACTGCACTACATCCTCCTTGGATGCTCCAGCACATTCCTTTGTTCCCTCTGACCAGACATTTTCTTTTGTTTAGTCCCTCCTTGGCACTGTGGAGTGCATCGCAGAGTCTTTGTCTGCCAGCTCTGAAGTTCCCCCAGATTTCACCTTTTTGTTGCATGCTGCTCTTAACTCGCTGTGTTAAAAGAGCTATTAATTATTGCTATTAATTTCCTTCATTCAGTGCCGAGAAGTGAGCTAAATTAAGCTTTGGTGGAAGCCAAACTGTCGACTTGGTGCATATTTGTTTTGTAGGGCCAGATGCACAGCAGGGCGGCACCCTGAGAGCACCAGCACAAATTCCAGCACTTCACCCAGCAGGGGCCTGGCTCTTACAGAGATTGCCTGGAAACAAGACTATTGTCCAGAAGGGAATGCTGTTGATTTGAGGGCTTTGCATCTACCATACTGTACCTCAGTTAGCACCGTGGCTTTGCTACATTTCCTGCAATGAGGTTTCTAAACGCTGAGCGGCTGAATTCTCTGTATGAGTGTGTGCAAGATGCACCTCTTCCCTGAATCCACCGTTATTTGCCCCTCTAAAAAAGTCTGAGGTTCCTTTTCAGTTTTCTTCTGAGCTTAGAGAATCATAGAATGGTTTAGGTTAGAAGAGACCTCAAAGATCATCTGGTTCCAGCCCCCTGCCGTAGACAAGGATGCGTCCCAAGAGAAGAGGCCACGCAAGGCTCAAGCTTGTCTGCTCCCAGTGTTTGGAGGATTTTGCTTTTGCTGCTTCCCCTCAACTTTGTAGCTTCTGGTTTGTCTGGTTTATGGAGGTCAGCAGACACTTGGCTGTTTCTAGCGATCCTCTGACCTGCTACTGGAATAATCAATGCAGCTTTGTACTGTGAGAGAAGCTTGTGTTTCACCATGTCCAGTTTGGACCAGCGTTCAAGAATGTCAGTGCTGGGAGGAATATTAAGGAAGGACTCTGTGCTAGTTTGAGGCTATCAGGAATATTTTAGTGAGAAAAATGAGATTATAGGCTGTGAAAAGGAAACAATGGTGATGTCTACTTCACTCATAAGCTTGCTGAGATGTATAAAAGCAAGGACACAAATACAAATAAGACTCTGTGTGTGTGTGTTTCAGTGCCTGTGCTTTCTCCCTGGGCCTTTGCTGTGTAACCCAACTAATTCTGCTTCTACCCCCCCTTGCTGATCCTTGCAGCTCACCTTGACCATGAGGTGTGCTCTGGGGTGGAAAGAAGGTGGAAGGGTGGTTGGGAGCCCTTCCTGGGCACTCTGATTTCTGGGAGTGGTATTGTGCTTTAACTTGTGTATTTCTGTATGCAGTTGTAGATATTGCAAATACCTGCTTGTATATTGCACTAAGCTGTAAATATCAAGCTTCATTCCTTAATTTCCAGCTTGGCTGAGTCTAGTCTGGGTGATTTCATAACAGTGGGAGGGGTGGATAACTCCCAAACCATCACAGACTATAGAACCAGGAGTGGTGGGCTACGAATCCTGCTTGTCTCAGTGAACAAGAAATTAAAGGGCTCCTTCCTCCAAGCTATTAGTAAGAAGTAGGATTTGTTTGTTTGTTTGTTTGTTTGTTTGTTTTTCAGGAGCAAAGCAAAACTCCCTCGATAATGCCTTGTATTGAGGTGATCCTGTCCACTTGTGCTTTAATGGAAGCATGCAAGAAATCATCCTGCAGCTATGATTTGAACTTGAGAAGACAGAAACCTGCCTCTTTGGCTAGGTCTGCTGTTGGACTGGCTTAGGGCTTACAAAATTAAAAGTGAAAAGGGATAACATGAACTTTCATCCTATTAAAAAGGATTAACACAGAAGAGAAGAATGGTACTTTTGCCAATGTAAATAATATAATAATAATAAATCATAATGACAATAATAATGGCTATAAAAAATGATGTAAAGTGTCATTTCAGTGCAAGAATTCCATTCTGCTGCTTTCAGTTGTTGATGCTGACTGCACAAAGAGAGTTCACAGCACTCTGATTTGTTGTGAGCACTTCTCTCTAACATGTAAACCCCTTTCTTGTCAGGGGAAGCTGTTCCCTTCTCTGCTTCTGCCACCTTTTTTCACATTGCTATAGAAAAGCTAACAGTAAATGACAATGGAAATGAAGGCAATGTGGAAATACAGAGAAACTACTGCTCTGGATTTTTTTTCCCTGTGAATTCTTGTAAATAATTTTGATCTGCATCCAGAAGAGTTTATGGAGGCAAAAAGCAGTGCATGTGGAACAGCAGGCAAGAACGTGGAGTGAATACTAATGCACTCAGACTCCCTCCCCCAAGCTCTCTAAGCCTGAAAAATCCTTCTGCAGCATAGTTCCTGTAGGGCTTGCTTATATCCTCATGAATATAAGCAGGAAGGAAAGTCCTTTAGCATTTAATAGGAAGTTATTATCTTTTCATACATTTTTTGAGTTGTTAGAATTTAATACAAAATTATAGGTTTGCCATAGAGTTCTGGGGGAAAAAAAAACCCAGAATTCTAAAAGGGTTTTTAGGGCAGAATTTGCAGGAGAATGATACTCTCTTAAAGGTCTGGCCTCAATACCTCTTGTTAAATTTGATGGAAATTCTTCTCAACAGCAGATTCTTGAACTAAATATATTGTTAAAAAATAAAATTTCCAGGCCAAAGTTTGGACCATTAGTGCAGGAGGAAAACAGAAAAGGAACACCTATGAAAAAAAAAAACAAAACAATAATGAAGTTGAGAAAATAAAGAAATTTGCTTTCCCAACCACCACAAATTTAATATCTGTTCTGGAAGCCTAAATACTTCAATTATTTAAACCTATTCTGCACAAAATATCATAAAAAACCTTCCTTTTCCTTCTAATTTCAGAACTCAGAGTTGCTGACTGAAGTCAGTCAGGTACACAGGACACAGTTTGCAGCCCAGCTGCTCTCAGAACACTTTTTTTCCTACTAAATCATTAATTTTGTTAAAGAGATCTTGTTAGAATCATGGAGTGGTCTGGGTTGGAAGGGACCTCCTGTGGCCTGCAATAGCAGAAGATTGCTATCAATGACATCCCCTTTTTTGCTAGAAGGAAGTTCTTCACAGAAAGAGTGATTTGTCATTGGAATAGGCTGCCCAGGGGGGTGGTGGAGTCACTGTCCCTGGAGGTGTTGAAGAAAAGCCTGGATGAGGCACTTAGTGCCATGGTCTGGTTGATTGGCTAGGGCTGGGTGCTAGGTTGGACTGGATGATCTTGGAGGTCTCTTCCAACCTGGTTGATTCTATATTTCTCATAAAATGAGAGTTCATTTTTAATCATAGAATCATAGAACGGTTTAGATTGAAAGGGATCTCAAGAATCATCTAGTTCCACCCCCCTGCCATAGAAGGGAGGTTGTAGCCAGGTGGGGGTTGGTCTCTTCTCCCAGGCAACCAGCAACAGAACAAGGGGACACAGTCTCAGCTTGTGCCAGGGAAGGTCTAGGCTGGACGTTAGGAGGAAGTTCTTGATAGAGAGAGTGATTGCCATTGGAATGGGCTGCCCAGGCAGGTGGTGGAGTCACTGTCCCTGGAGGTGTTCAAGAAAAGACTGGATGAGGCACTTAGTGCCATGGTCTAGTTGACTGGATAGGGCTGGTTGTTAGGTTGGACTGGTTGATCTTGGAGGTCTCTTCTGACCTGTTTGATTCTATGATTCTATAATTCTAACCTCCCACTAGAAGAAGTCTCTCAAGGCCACTTTCCTGCCATTCTGCCTATAAAGTGAGTTTACATCTTCAGAGTGCAAGCACATTTAGGTAGACACCCAGAAGGACAGATGTAAAATTTCAGCGTAAGTGCATATTGGATGCCTCTCTTCTGTAGAGACTCAAGCAGCTCCAAGACCAAGTGACTGCTGTTCCTGCTCACATGCCAAGTTTGAAGTTGTAAAGAGATGAAAAGCATCACAGTTCCATAACTAAAGGCAGCAGATTTACTATTTATAAGCTTCACGTGTGGGTGGTATGAGCTGTTTGCAAATGTTTGCTAAATCGAATGTTTGGCCTCGAGCCCACGGGGACTGTGGCTGTCTGGCAGTATGGATGTAAAAGGAGAAGGGAGAAACTGCACATTACTTCCCCAAGGCCATTTCTCCACAATAGGGTGAGTGGCCCAGTGTGAGGCTCTTGAAAGAGCTGACTTCACTTCTCCGCTGTGGCACCGTCTCGCCCACGCACTCTCAGCAAGACATCTACAGTGATCTCCAAATTGTTTTGGCTCTAGCGGCAGAGATGGGATGTGACTTAGGTTGCAAGATGGAGCCTGTCATTTTTCCTTTGCCTTGCTTTTCTTTGATTCTGTTTGGGTAAAAAGCCATAAACTGGGATTGCTAACAGATTAATACCTCAAACTGGGATGCAGTTTGAGTCTGCAGGGAGAAGTGCTACATAATTACCTTGGGTAGGTAGTTAAGAAGCGGTGCTGACAGGCCTTGGCATTTAGCTCACTGACTGTGACAATGGAAAGATTTGTTCAAAACTACTGCGTTGGTTAGAGTCTGTATTTTATTTCACTGCAATGTGCTTCTTCTTGGTGTTTTGCTTTGTAGCTTGTTTAGCAGAATAAGTTCCCTGCTGAGTACAGCAGCTGACTCTTAAAATGAGTCAAAATCTGTGATCTCCCCAAACGGCACAGAAAAGCAAACTAAAGCCAGATATGGAGATGAGCAGGGTAGCAAAGGAGATTGATCAGACACGCTGGCAACAGCAGAAGCCTGGATACCGTGGTTATCTTTCCATCTCCCCTCTTCCTGCCATGAGGCAAGAGGGGCTGGGTTCAACAAAAAGGGGCGAATGAATCATAGAATCATAAAATCATAGAGTTGTAGAATAGCTTTGAGTTGGAAGAGACACTTCCCAGTAGACCATGTTGCACAAAGCCTCATCCAGCCTGGCCTTAAACACTTTCAAGGCTGAGGCATCCACAACTTCTCTAGGTAGCCTGTTCAGTGTCTCTCCACTCTCTGCCTGTGCCATTTATTTGGAGCAGAACCTAGATTAAGAACCTCTGACCACTCCTGGGTGGATTTCCTGCCCCACAGTGAAGAGCTGGGATTTTCCCATACCATATCTCCAACTCCACATCTTCAAGCAGCCTTTCTGCCTTTCTCTTATCTCACCTCTCTTTCCCCAACCTCACCCCATCTTCATGCAAAAAGGAGGAGGCATAAAGCCAAGGTGGTGCTTGCTGTTCCTATCTATCTTACTCATTTTCTTTGCATGTTGTGACATTTTCTTTTGCAGCCTGTCTTGATTATTTGCATTTTCCATTTCCCTGTTTTTCACTACTCACAATGAGGCTATTTTACACTACTCACAGTGGGGCTGTGGCCTCATGATTGTTATCAGGATAAATAAAATCAAGATGAAGTCAGGCATGAGGCACTGGCATCCTACACACTGATTAAGAGTGGCAAGCACTGTCTTAGCCATCAAATCAAAGCTTAAGTGAGACTTAAATTATGTGTGGGTCCCACATACACTAACTAGTTTCATTGTATGCCAGTTCCTCATTCTTGAGATGTGTAAGCCCATGTCCAGCTCTTAAGTGTGTTAGCAGCCCACTGCTTCGAATGGGGTTACTGACATTGTGAAGTACTTTCCTGAACTGGAGCTTCAGTTTTGAGTTGAACAGCACAGAAAAGTTCCCAGGGTCCATGGAAAAGGTGCTAATTCAACCCTCATGTGAAATGTGGGCTGTTCTAAGCCAGCTAGCTCACTCCTCAATAAAAACATACAGCCATCTGGGTAAAGCTCACTTGTTATTGAATTCATTTCTACACTGCAAGTCACAGGAAATGAAATAATACCTCACATTTTTCTTTGTTATGGAAACAACGTGAAAGTATTTCAAGCTAACGAATGCTAACACCAGTTAGCAGTCTTCAAAACATAACTCCAAAATCAGTACTTTTCTTCATGATGGTCCTGAGTGAAAGTCACATACACAGGATCACAGGATCACAGGATGTTAGGAGTTGGAAGGGACCCAAGCAGATCATCGAGTCCAACCCCCCTGCCAGAGCAGGACAATACTATCTAACACACATCACAGAGGAACACATCCAGACAGGTCTTGAAAGTCTCCATGACCTCTCTGGGAAGCCTATTCCAGTGCTCTGTGACCCTTACAGTAAAGAAGTTCCCCCTTGCTTTGAGACATACAGACAAAACTTCCTCCCCCTTACAACAAGGATAAACTTCTTTTACATAGTGTGTATCAAAGAAACAACATGCAAGCAGATGGGGACAGGTTATCCCTGGGGAGATCCCTGTTGGACACAAGAGGAAGACTTTTCACAATGAGAACAACCACCTGCAGGAATAATCTCTCCAGGGAAGTGGGGTAATCCCTGGGCACTTTCAAGATTCAGCTGAGCAGGGGGCAGGGCCATCTTGTCTAGACTGTGTGTTTCTCAGGAAAGGATGGTCTGGATGATCCCTGAGGTCCTTTCCAACTTCTGTGGTTCTAGGTACAGACCAAGTAACATCTATATGGAAGCAGAAGTGGATCAAAAAATATTTTTGTTTGTTTTACTGCCAACCCTTGTGGCAGTCCTTTGATTTTTCACATGCTGGATGGTTGCTTGGGTTATGTGTGCTGGTTTGAGGCTAACTGGAATGTTTTAATGAGAGAAATTAGATTATTGGCTGCAAGAAAAAAAATAAGGTGATGTCTATAATACCATTTTGTTCTGCTGGGACACATACAAACAAGGACACAAAGATAAAGTCAGTCTCTGCCTGGCTGTTGCTGTATTAACTCTTCTGCCTGAACTTGCACATTTCCAACTAATCATTCTGCTTCTAACACCCTTTGCTGACCTTTCCAGTTCACCCTGCACGTAAGAGAGATTCTGAGATAAGGGAAAGGGTGGAAAGAAGGTGGAGGGGTGGTTGAGAGCCCCTCCTGGGCACTCTGACTGATGTGAGGGGTCTGGTATTTCTGTATTACTTTTAACTTGTATATTACTATGTGTAGTTGTAAATATCTGTCATATATATATATGCTTGTAAATCATTCTAAGCTATAAATATAAAGCTTCATTCCTTAGCTTCCAGCCAGCTAAGTTAGTCTGGTAGGTGGAAAACTCCAAAAGCACACCACCATGTCACTCTGAATTGTCTGTGCTTGCCCACCATTGCATTTGTCCTAATGACTTTTCTCTGAAACCAGTTTGTGGTGCCTCCTGAGGGTATTCACAGGGAAAACTTTGTGCATCATTTTAGGGATGTCGAAATGCCTGAAGTTCAGTGAATAAGAGCCATACAGGAATTTCCCTCACCAGTGGAGATGAAGTAAACAAACAGGAAAATATAATTTTACCACAGGCTCGTGGAGGTCAGAGTTGGGTCACTATGTCAAGCAGTATAGAAAGAAGATCTTGTTCTCCATGTTCATTAAATTCTCCCCTCTGTTATAACTGCAGGCAAGGATTCTAATTAGCACTTGCCACTCTACATTGGACTGACATTTTGAGATGTCTGAATATTTATCAGGCTACAAAGCTGTAGTTCCTTGCGACCTAACTTATTTCTGAAGCAATTATTTGGAGGAAAACAATTCTGCTCCCTCTTTTCAAAACCTCTCCCTCCGTCTTAAGCTGTTCCATTTTAACAAAAAACCCTTGCAGTTAACTCTTTTTAAAACCACAGTCATTTATTGCCTCAGTATTTGTATATTGGTCACAAGACTGCTGTAAAATTTTGCCCCAGAATGATTGCATTGGCTAGGTTAATTGTATTGGCCAGAAGAATGGATTCCAGAGACAGTGAGATTATTTGGCTTAGCAAACCTGACTGCTTGTGATACAGATGGTGCAAACTCTCTCATAGAATCACAGAATCAACCAGGTTGGAAGAGACCTCCAAGATCATCCAGTCCAACCTAGCACCCAGCCCTAGCCAATCAACTAGACCATGGCTCTAAGTGCCTCAGCCAGGCTTTTCTTGAACGCCTCCAGGGACGGCAACTCCACCACCTCCCTGGGCAGCCCATTCCAATGCCAATCACTCTCTCTATGTAGAACTTCTTCCTAACATCCAGCCTAGACCTCCCCTGGCACAACTTGAGACTGTGTCCCCTTGTTCTGTTGCTGGTTGCCTGGCAGAAGAGACCAACCCCCACCTGACTACAGCCTCCCTTCAGGTAGTTGTAGACAGCAATGAGGTCACCCCTGAGCCATGTGTAAATGCATCCCATTTTGATTGTGAAATCAGTCCCTGAAACCTTAAGGTATTTCCCCACTGATTTACTGTCAGCATTAAAAAAAACCCAAAGTGTGGCTTATCTTAACTGCACAGATACAGCATCAACCTCCCTTCTATACCATGCACCACTCTGCTACTTTGGAATCACAGAATCACAGAGACGCAGAAACATTTGGGTTGGAAAAGCCCTTCAGGATCACCAAGTCCATCCCATATCCCTACTCTACAAGCTTCACCCTAAACCATATCCCCAAGCATCACATCCAGACGACTTTCAAACACATCCAGGGTTGGTGACACAATCACCTCCCTCAGCAGCACATTCCAATGCCTGACGACTCTTTCTGCAATTTTTTTCCCCTAATATCTGGGCCAAACTTACCCAGTTGCAACCTGAGGCCATTCCCTCTCGTTCTATCACTAATTAACTGTGAGAAGAGACCAGCACCAACCTCCCCACAACGTCCTGTAGATAGCAATGATGTATCTCCTTAGCCTCCTATTTTTTCCAGCTAAACAGCTCCAGCTCCTTCAGCTGCTCTTCATAAGATTTACTGGCCCTTCACCAGCTTTGTTCCCCTCCTTTGCACTTGCTCCAGCACCTCAGCATCCCTCTTGTAATGAGGCACCCAAAACTGCACACAACACTTGAAGTGAGGCCTCACCAGAACCAAGTACAAGGGGACAAGCACCTCCCTGCTCCTGCCGGACACAGCATTTCTAACGCAAACCAAATTGCCATTGGTTTTCTTTGCCACCTGGGCACACTGCCTGCTCCTATTCAGTTGCTTGGTGATTGGAACCCCCAGATCCCTTTCTGCTAGACAGAAGTATTGCATCCTGCAGCTTTTGTCCACTTTTCCCAAAGAAGCCTCTAGCCTGTATTGAAAGACATCAAGAAGTGGAGAACACACCAGCGTTCTTGGTATTTTGTTCCAATGGTTAACCACCACTAAAAATATTTCCTGACTGTTTATTTTCAGTATCTGCTGATTTAAATTACTCAGGCAGTTCTTCCTGATGTCATTTTGAACAACTGAAGTGAAGCCTCAGTCCAACACCTACTTAAATCAAGGGAAACATTCCTATTGATTGCAAAGAATATTGAACTAAGCTCTGAATTATATATAACGCTTCTCTGTGGTTTATGAGATGAATGTTAAAGACAGTCTTTCTTCATTTTCTGTCAGAAAGAGAATATGAATGACAGAGAGAATGCTGCCCTCTCATGGTTTTATGGATGGATGTGTTCTCACAATACATTAAAAATACAAAGAGACTATTTTTAGGCTGCTACATGCTGTTCTGCTCTTTTTTATTTGTACCACTGAGAGGCAAACTTGTAGCAAGCATCACTGCTGCCATGATAAATGATATAAAAGCACTAAAACCACAAGCCATTATTGGCAGATGTGGAGGTAATGAAGTACAAGGAGAAAGGGTGATGCAAGAGAAAAGTTTAGGATCACTGTTTTTCAACCAGCTTTCTAAGCTGAAGCTGTCTGGGATGCAGCTGGGTACTCGTTTATTGCCCTGCCTGACACTTTGGAACCTCCTATGTTTGCAGGATGAGGACCCATCCATTCTGCAGGTGAACTGCTTCACATACCATGCTTTCCATGCTGGAGAAGCTGTGGGTACCACTGAGTAGGAGATGCAGGAGGAGCTTTGCTAGTTGAAGAGCAAGTCAGTTCAGCATCACGCAGCCAAGTGACCGGAATTTTTTTCTCCTCTAAATAAGTAATGTTCTGTGCATGGATAAAGCAGCAGAAATAGGTACAAAAAGCAGGGTTTCCTACATGACCTTGGTAGCTGTTGAGCAGCCTGGAATGTACCTAGCATACCAAGTCTATCCAGTGTATGCATGGCCCAGGGCAGCTACAGAGCTAACCACAAGATCGGAGTTGCCATTGGCCTTCTGTGCCCTCTATGAGCACACTCTGCCTAATTTGACCTTCATTGTTTGTGTGACCATCTGAAATTTCACAATGAAAAACATGACATCAAAGGAGAAGGCCCTATGTGATGATCTCCCTGGAAAAGGACTCCTGCAGCCTATTCAAAGAAGCCTTCTAGTTTTTGGTAAGAACTGGACATCATAGCATAAAACCGCAGACCATGAGCTCAGCCTTGTCCCACATACTGCAGAGTCCTTCATGTGCAAAACCATGAAAGAAACCACATCAAAATGTGCAGACCATTGAAATCTTCAAGTAAACATTACCCAAATTCATCTATCACTTCCTTACTAGGAATAGCCAGATTCTATCTTGACTAACTGCTAAACTATGTTGAACTGGGGGGGGGGGGGGGGGGGGGGGGAAATGCATAAACCAACTAGTTATATTTAAACAGTTCATACACCAGAAGAGGCCACTAGGTCATGGAGCCTTGTCTCCTGCATAACATTACTGAATCTCACTTAGTTATTGCCAGTAAGTGATGTTTGACTACAACAGAGGAAAGCACTGATGTGAAAATGTCAAGAAGGAGAATTTCTTTCTCTCTTTGGCAGTCTGTGAAGGGTAAATCTCTTTCATTCGTGTTTCAAGTGTTTCTCCTTCACTGCTCACTGAAAGATACCTGTCTTTCAATCATCATTTTATAGCCCCATTGACAAAGTGGATCTTAATTTTACAGATGGATCTTCCCAACAGGTGTTACTCAAAGGATTTTTTTTTTACATAAAAGAAGATTAAAAAAAAAACAATAATGGCTTCATCTCCATAATGATATTTCTTAATAGTTAAGGGTGTAGTCATGACAACAGTATCATAGAATCGACCAGGTTGGAAAAGAACTCCAAGATCATCCAGTCCAACCAGACCATGGCACTAAGTGCCTCAGCCAGGCTTTGCTTCAACACCTCCAGGGACAGTGACTCCACCACCCCCCTGGGCAGCCCATTCCAATGCCAATCACTCTCTCTGCCAACAACTTCCTCCTAACATCCAGCCTAGACCTCCTCTGGCACAACTTGAGACTGTGTCCCCTTGTTCTGTTGCTGGTTGCCTGGGAGAAGAGACCAACCCCCACCTGGCTACAGCCTCCCTTCAGGTAGTTGTAGACAGCAATGAGGTCACCCCTGAGCCTCCTCTTCTCCAGGCTGCACACCCCCAGCTCCCTTAGCTTCTCACAGGGCTGTGTTCCAGGCCTCTCACCAACTTTGTCACCCTTCTGTTCCTGTGTAGGATGGCAAAGTCCTGAGGTTACTGCATTGGCAGGGGGTAACACACTTTGAATGAATTAGCTTTATTATTATTTTTTAAATAACACCAGAAAATCTCAGTCTGGTACATTTAGGCTGAAAAATGTCTTGAATACCAAATGTGAGCATTCAGCACATTTTATTTTGGGGCTGTAATGGGGTGAATGGCAGTAGAATAATTCTTGCTTCCAGCTGGTCTCAGGGAAGAGACCACTGCCTGAAATCACTGCCTTTTATCACTTCTATCACAGTCAAACAGATACATCCCTCTGAGCACTGACTGGATTTATCAACTCCTCAGTGTCCTAGACAAAGTGAGAGTTCAGGCTTCACCAGGTACTTGTCTCTGGCTTTCCTTGGTGCCAACATTGAATGTTATGCTAAGCAATTTTAAAACATCAGGAAAAAAAAGCAGCAGAAAAATACACTGTAAATATTTTTTCCCTCCTTGGTTTCTCTGTAATGGTGTCCTGGGCTTCAACAGTCAACTCACATAGAGCCATGTTCAAAAGATCGTGAATGTACATCCCTGTGTCCCTTAACAAACTAATTACATCAGGAAAAAAACCCCAAACCTCCAAGAAAAAAATGGGGAAAGCTTGTGGCTCTTAATGTTATTGCATAGATCAAAACAAGATAAATATCTGCTTGCTACATGTCTACAGAAGAAGAAGATTCAGATACCTCTTTAATCCTTCTCAAGAGACTCAAGTGGAATATGTGTCTGGCAAAGTTATCAAATAAGGCCCACTTTGGGGAAGATCAAAGACCTCAAGTTTCCATTCCACAAAGAGATGTGATGGTGGCAAAGAGAAAGAGATGCACCTGTAGAAAATCCGCAGACCCAAAGGGGAATCATCACAGAGATGCATCCTCTCTGATCTGTATGATGGTGTGGGGGGCTTGTAACTCGCTCAGATGTGCAGCTTGCTAACAAGGCTATCTTGTTAACCATGTTCTCTGGGTTTTCTGTGTCCCTAATAGAGGATTCTACTGAAATATAACCAGTTTGCATTTCTCAGACTGCACTGAAAATGCTTATAAGCAATGATGCAAGTTAAATAACGTTTGCAAAAGCTACCCTGGCATTTTGATTCACCCAATCTGATCATAAGCATTCTTTCTTCCTCTCCACAGCTATGCTAAATACAGCATGGCACATTTTATATCTTTGGGCTTGGAGAGCATTTAATTCTTTACATCATGCATCTTCTCAACCAGAAATATGCCAAGTATTTATGTTAGTGACTAAACCTAATGTTACAGGGAACAGCCTCAGAAGACTGTGCAATCCTTGCAAATTATGTGGCCTGAAGCTTATGGGCAGTATTACAGACCCTCCAATTTCCAGGCACAACTGCTACTACCAAACCCCAGGCTGATACTGAGAAGAAGTGATGTTGCTCCAGATCATATTTTTCAATCAGTATTGCCAGAGACCAATAATGTTTTAGATCTGTTGCTCTGGAGGACACTGAGCTACCTCTGAAGCAGCTGAGGGATAGATGCCATAGAGCTTATCTAACACTGTACTTTAGTGTAAGCTCTGAACTAAAATAAGTGGCATTTACTTATAGCTGTCTTTGGGTGCACTGATCAAAGGATCACAGGATGTTAGGGGTTGGAAGGGACCTGGGAAGATCATTGAATCATAGAATCATAGAATCACAGAATCAACCAGGTTGGAGGAGACCTCCAAGATCATCCAGTCCAACCTAGCACCCAGCCCTATCCAATCTACTAGACCATGGCACTGAGTGCCTCATCCAGTCTTTTCTTGAACACCTCCAGGGATGCCAACTCCTCCACCTCCCTGGACAGCCCATTCCAATGGCAAACTCCAAGTCCCCTGCCAGAGCAGGACCATATAATCAAGCACAGTTTGCACAGGAATACATCCAGGCAGGGCTGGAAAGTCTCCAGAGGAGAACTCCACAACCTCTCTGGGGAGTTTGTTCCAGTGCTCCCTTACAGTAAAAGAAATTCTTTGCCACTTTTCCCCTCACTGTTGAGCATGGTGAGGTGACAGAGAGCCTGCAGCAGAGAGTTGTACAAGACTGAAGTGCTCTCATTGTGTTTCAGTTGCTGCTCTCCTCTGAGTTTACTAAAATAGCTGTAGAGGTAGAACAGCTCCAGAGAACACTTACCATCTCCTTTATACATGTAGTGTATGTTCTGTGCCTTGGGCTTGTTTTTTTAACCCATACCTCATGCTTCCTTATTAATATGGATCAAAGAGATGACGGCCACAGAGATTACTCCATTTTTATTCAGAATCCCTCAAGGGTCATCTCAAGCCACTTTCGTAGCTATTTAACTACTTAAAGCAGAAGCCAAATGGACACGGGGAAGAGAGAGGAATGAAGCACTATACAAAGGAAGGACTGAAAGACCTGACTCCCAAATCACAGGAGCTGCAGCAGCTGTGAAAGCCTCAGGAAAGAACCAGGCAACATTTCCGAAAAGTCTAGGGAGAGGCTTTTCAAGCACACCTGAAGTCTTTAGGTCCATTGTTCCCACTGCCACCACACTGGGAGAGAGGGTTAGCAGAGGTGGAGGGATGAAGCTGCGTGGTTAGAGGACATTTGCTATTGGATATTTACACCAGCAGACAGGAAACCAAACAAACGAGCTCTTGGCAGCGTTGCCAGGGGAGAGTTTTTAATGCATCCTTCACAGAGACGTATTGCTGCTTTCTCCCCCCAGGCCTGTGTGCTTTTGCCTCTGAGTACAGGTCCAGCACTGTGTTGCACATTTTTATCCTCGGTGGCAAAGGTGTGCTGTGTAACAGGGGTGCATCAGCAGGGCACGCAGCCTGCGAGAGCCTGAGCTGGGGATGTTGGTTTTGAAGGGAGATCCGCCCAGGAGCTATTTAAACCTGCCCCTTGTTTTTGCCAGTAACAACCAGGACGAAGCCTTGTGCACAGAAAATCACTTTCTCCTAATACTGGCCAGAGGCCTTTTTCAGGAAATAAAGAAGAAAAACCTCTCCCAGTAGAGCTTCTTTTCCTGCCTCCTTGATAGTGCTTGCCTACCAGGTCTCAGAAGTGTAGCAAGCAATGCAGAAGAGGTTTGAAATGCTTGATTAGATATGGGGGAAGTAGCAAAGCCCAGATTTTCAAGGAGCTTAAAGTGCAGGGTGAGTTTGAGGCTTATTATCTAGAAGAAAGCAGGAAAGGTATCCATGCCAACCAGGTGAGGAAGTGCAGAGGAATACACCTATGGACTCTCACAACTATAAAATTCCTGTGTTTAAGTCCTCTGAGCAGCTTTGCAATGGAAGGGGAGCATCCTCTAATAGACTCTTTGCTCTGCAGAGGTCTTGAGAAGCTGAGGGAATGCACCAATCCCTTATGGGGAATCAGAAAGCAAGATCAAGGGTGGTTGAGGCTCTTAAATTCACTATGGTGCTTTTATCTGAGCAAGGCACATCCTCTGCCCCTCCCACAGGCAGGATCAGGCACTAAATTTCCCAGCAGCCATATAGCATCTGCCGTTGTTAGCACCCAGACGTTTGTCCTGCTGGCCCTTTTAATCCTTTCTAAGTGCAAGGCTCAGTCTTCGTTGCAGTCAGACATCCCTTCCAAACTTTTCTAGGATTCTTTTGTGCACTGCAGACTTGCTGTAGGCTCTGCTCCAAATCATGTTTCAAGGACCATTTGTTTTAGTAATTCCCAGGTTAGCCTGTATCGCCCAGCCCCATCCAGGCACTTGCTCTCTCAACAGAAAACCAACTCACTGTGCCAAGATGCTGTCTTCTCCACCCCTTCTCTCCTGGGTGAACTCACTGTCCTCAAGTCATGCAATCTTCCCATTTGGCTGTAGGATAGCAGCAGCTTCTTTCAGTGGAACTAAAGCCACTGGCAACCAGAGCTTCGTTCCTGGGAGAAAGACCAAGAGCAGTCCATCTGCCTGTATCATGATCTTTAGAGGCTATTTCTAGCAAAGAGTCAGAGACAGGAGATGGAAAGAAATATGTCTTTCAGTCAGGGGGCAGGCTTGAGGAAAGGGGAGGTAACTCCTGTGTGGGGGGGAAACAATAAAATATAAAAGAAGGAAATTAAATTATATGAAATGAAATGAAATGAAATGAAATGAAATGAAATGAAATGAAATGAAATGGAATGAGATGAAATGAGATGCTCAGTGCCAGAGTCTGAGTGGCATATACAGGAAAATAGTAGCACCCGGATGCTCTCAGTGTTTTGCCAGTGCAATAAAGCTAATATGGATCCAGTTGGATCTCTACAATTCTGCCACAGCTCATTATTGCTAATTCTTGAAGATTAAAGCAGCCCCTGGCTCTCCCTTGGTGGCCCAATATGTATTTCAGGCTGCCAGAAAATAAACAAGCAATATTAATTGCCCTCTGTGGTGATGTTGCTTCCAAGAATGGCTGCCAGTAGTGCAGTAGCCATTGCAAGTTCTTGATGCCAGCCACAACTAAGAAGTGGATGGATAGCTGTGCCTCCCCCCCCCCCCCCTTTTTTTTTCTGGTTTCCTACATTTACCATGAGTATATCACACAGAGGCAATTTATTAGACTGCTCTATATCCAGTGTTTCTCTTCAGGCATTTATTATTGATAATAAAAGTGTTGAACAAGGTGTCCAAGATTAAATTTCACCAGCAAGGATTGAAATTCATAGAATCATAGAATGCTGTAGTTTGGAAGAGACCTCAAAGATCATCTAGGTCCAACCTCCCCACCATAGGCAGGGACACCTCTCACTAGAACAGGTTGCTCAAGGCCTCATCTAACCTGGCCTTGAACACCTCCAGGGAGGGAGCAGCCACAACTTCCTTGGGCAACCTGTGCCAGTGTTTCACCACCCTCACTGTGAAGAACTTCTTCCTAACATCCAGTTTAAATCTCCCCTCTGCCAGTTTAAACCCATTACTTCTCATCCTGTCATTACAAGACCTTGTAAATAGTCCCTCCCCAGCCTTCCTGTAGACCCCTTCAGATACTGGAAGGCCACTACAAGGTCTCCTCAAAGTCTCTTCTGCAGGCTGAAGAGCCCCAGCTCTCATAGCCTGTCCTCATAGCAGAGGTGCTCCAACCCTCTGAATTCATCAAACAGTGGAATTCACCCTGGAATCATAACAGTCTTCTCCTTTCCTGCACAAAATTTTGACTCATAACAGCTTTTCCAGTGCAGAAACTCAGTGCACCTTCAATCTTTCCAGTTGAAGACTCTCTTTATTGTGAATCAGCTTACCCAATGTCCTCCACAACAGATTCCTTACAGGAAAACCATAAGTTGGACTCAGGACTGTTTTTTGCTTGTGCTCTTTCCAGTGCTCAGGGAAAACAACACACTTCCAAAGCTGCTTCAGTATTGATTTATGTATTACAGGTAATAACTGATGTGCGAAATCATTGCATGCACCCAGCCTTTTCACTTGGAGCATATTTGTGTAAATCAGAATAAAGACAACTTGTCTTGCAAACTGCACTGTTCCCAGGCCCATCAGTTACAATTTTCCACCCTGTGGTTAGTACTTTATGTATGTTTTCTCTGATCTTTAGGTGAAGTAGCAAGAGAATGCATCAGGAGATGTATTGACCAAATTTTCTGATGACAGAAGATGGAAGGCTCGTGAACAAGATCTGACAGCTCTGAGAAATACGTGGGCAGAAGGGGGAATGGAGATCAGAATATTGAATTTCCATTGCATTTCATTTGAAATGCAAGGTAGGAAAAAAGAAAGTGCTGAGACATGGAAGCTGTTAGTCGTTGCTGACGACAGCACATGCAAAAATGTAAACCCACTGCTAGATTAAAACAAATGCAGCAGAGTAGTAAATAAAGTTGAGCAAATAACCCCTAGTGTCCCAAGTACCCAAGAAGCCAGCAATAGAACAAGGGGACACAGTCTCAAGTTGTGCCAGGGTAGGTATAGGCAGGATATTAGGAAGAAGTTCTTCACAGAGAGAGTGATTTCCCATTGGAATGGGCTGCCCAGGGAGGTGGTGGAGGCACCGTCCCTGGGGGTCTTCAAGAAAAGACTGGATGAGGCACTTAGTGCCATGGTCTAGTTGATTGGTTAGGGCTGGGTGCTAGGTTGGACTGGATGATCTTGGAGGTCTCTTCCAACCTGGTTGATTCTATGATTCTATGATTCTATAAGCTGCTGTTGAGGAGGCTCTGTGAGAATGAACATCATAGCTTTAATCTATTCCATTGACAAGATACCTGTGTATTCTGGATGAAGTTTAATCAGGTGCTGTGCCTGGGAATTTCAGCCTAATGCTGTTTAATGGCTTGCCTGAGGGGGAGACAACAGGGGACAAGAGACAGTGCAGTGCAGCTCCTTTCCTGGTCCTTATGTGCCAGTTTTGGCTGTGCTACTTTCTCATCATTACCACCAAAGCTAGGGTTTGAGCTGAGGTTATTTCTGGAGTCCATGTTGAGCTGCATACCCATTCTCTGACTTTCTGGCACTATGTCCTTTTCCTGATCCATGACTTGAGAGCAGTGGTCAAAGTAGAGAGAGGGGGAAAGGGAAGGTGTCATTGCAGCCTCAGCAGGAGCTGTTGTACAGACACAGCAAGGCAACAATTCCCTGCTCTGACTGCACTCCTCTCACAGCTGAGCATGTTCTGGCTCTGGAGCTGACAGTGCAGATCCAGCCCACTGGACATCACTGGCAGCACCACAGAGGCACGGCTTCGCTCAGCCATATGCTGCTGTAGCCCACCAGTGCAGAGTAGCTCACCTGGAAGGTGGTTAGCATGCAGGCTGGAAGCCTTTGATGGCCATGCCATTGGCTCAGGCTTTGATGGCCATGCCATTGACTCAGACAGTGGCACCGTGCTGTGCTCCTTGGACTTGGGGAGCTGATTGGGAAGATAATTCACTGCAGGAGTGCCACAAGGATGTTTGCAGCAACAGCTGCTCTGATGAGCGTGCTGCGGGAGGGCAGCTGTGCACTTCCTTGCAGCTGGTTTTCTCCAATAGGAAAAACAAATCTCCAGAGTCAGAGGAAATGGCTTCTGTTGTTCAGTTCTCAAACTCTCTAGAATGTTTTGCTTCAAAGAGGCAGGTTCTCCTGCAGATATTCACCAGTTCCCTTGCCCCACTATTTGTGTGGCCAAATCTTTGCTCAGGAGAGCAGGCGACCAGAAGGTCTGTTACAGGTCCTCTCTTGTCTACATTATCACAGTGGAGTCAATAGATATTGGCAGGTCTCAGATGCCCCAAGGCTCTTGTGTGAGGTGGATTCTTGGGGTTTTCTCTCTTTTCCCTTCCTGTGATAATGTGGTTGTATTGTGGTACCAGGACTCAAAGATTTGTTGCTGTGACATTTTCTCTGTATAACCTTGCACCGAGTCACCAAGTAATTCTTTTACTATTGGGGGGGGGAAGGAAGCCAAACCCAGGGACAAATCCAAACCTCCCTTCTCTTAGCTATAATGAAATTAGGCAAAGGAGGATTTTATTCAGGCTCCTGCTGGGCCAAGAAAGACTTTTGGTTGGCCTAGTTTGGGATTGGAGTTATATGAATTAAAGCAGAAGGCTGCTGCAGGAAATTTTAAAAGGTTAAAACTGTAATCTGTTTATTTTTAAATCACAAAGGTATAGACAGGCTCACATACACAGTGTCTAGCAAGAAATACCTAGGGTTTAAAAAGCAAAGCCTTTGAACTAACCCCAAATCTCTTGCAGCGAAAGTGAGAAGAATTTTTGTGTTCAGCAAAGGAAATACTTTGTGCTTTTTTTTTGCCTTAGTGGAAGCAGCACAAAGAACAACTCGTACTGAACTGAAATTTTGTGGTGTCTCAACTTTGTTTAAAACACTTTGGAGAGTCCAACTTTACACTGTGGTAAAAAGAAACCTCTGTTTTTTCAATCGTTTAGCTGACACGGTGTGGTCTCCTTTGAAGCATGCAGGGCAGCCAGACCAGGCAAAGAGCAATTGCCTTCAAGACAAGGGCAAGCTTGATTCTTCCTTGAAAGGCCTCACTCCTGGCTTATTGAAGCATAGAACATTTCTTTCTCACTTAGATACACCCTGGGCCTCAGAAGGAGTTTTGTGTTTTAAAGTCTAAACGAGGCAAATTAATGCAATTAATTCGTTCTGTGGCTAACCTCTGCAATGACAAAGACTCCTAAAATTCAATTAAATGCATGATTTTTCACTCAAAGGCGTCAAGGAAAGCTACATATAATCCATACATGCACCTGTAGCTGGATGGGCACCTCATAAGGACCACTACCTTGGCTGAGCTCAGCATTCAGAGCTGTTTGAGGTTCATACAGAAGCCACAGATTGCTTGATTCCTTGGGTGTGCCCTCAACAGGAGTGGAGTGTACCGAGACCTGCAGCCACCTTCACTTAAAGGTAGTTCTTTACTGTGCTAGTTTGAAGCTAGCTAGAATGTTTTGGTGAGAAGAACTAGATTACAGGCTGTGAAAGAGAGACAAAGGTGATGTCTGCTTCACTTATAGGCTTGCTGAGATGTATAAGAGCAAGAATCCAAACATAGCTAAGGGAGTTGCTCTCTGCCTGAGCTCTGGGCTGCATTTTTTTCTCTCTAACCTCACCCTCCATCTCTCTGATTAATCCACCTGCTTCCTAACCCCCCTGGTCAAGCTTCCATTCTTCCATAGGGCACAAGGCAACATCTAGGGTAAGGTAGAGGGGTGGGAGAAGGTGGAAGGGAAGTTGGGAGCCCCTCCTGGGGACTCAGGTTTCTGGGAGGGCTGTTGTGTTTCTGTATTACCTTTTACCTTGTATCTTTCTGTATATAACTGTATATAGTGTAAATAACTGCTTGTATATTGTGCTGAGCTGTAAATATAAGCTTCATTCAAATTTCCAGAGCCAGCTGAGTCTAGTCTGGGTGATTTTACAAAGTGTGAGGGGGGCAGGGAACACCCAAACCACCACATTTACAATGAGGATAGTGAAACACTGGAACAGGTTGCCCACTGAGGTGGTGGAGGTCCCACCCCTGCAGACATTCAGGTTCAAATCTGATGGGGCCCTGAGCAACCTATCTAGTAAAGATATCCCTGCAGTGTGGACATGATGATCTCTGCAGGTCCCTTCCAACCCAATGCATTCTGTGATTCTATGACAGTGGCAAGAGGCAAGCTATATAGTAACTTGGAGGTTATAGTACTTGCTTAAGTAGGAGGTTGGCTTTCCTGGATGATAGAGCTCCAATCCACAGCTCTTGTATCTCAGGAGAGTGCCTAACCATCAAGTCATAGGACACTCCTGAGTAAGGAGTACACTCTCTCTTCTCCTTGAAACTGGGACACCCTGCAACCTGAACTTAAGATCCATGAGTCCAGAGAGGCAGCAATAAGGAAACCTACAGCTGGTAACTCAGCAGTGAGAGAGCTCTAATGCTGAAGCTTTCAGGTGTTCATTATTAAAACACTCAAACTTTTTTTGTCTTTTGACCCTTTTACCTCATGAAAGAGAATGAATCTTCCAGTAGTGATGCCTCTGTGTAACAGAAACCAAAGCATGCACTGAATGGAACTGGACTGAAACGAAGAGCCATTGCAAAGCACTAAAGTTAGGCTCATATAATTGTCCTCTACCCTAAAAGAGTTTCCACCTTCCCCCCAGAAGAAGATTTGTATTTCCCTCTATGTTTGTTAGGAGTACTTATAAAATTCTTAGAGACAGCTGCAGATTACCTGTGATTTTCCTGCACTGAGTAGCCTAAAGCTAGCCACAGTCATCGTGAAGTTTCTAACAATATAAACATAGAAAGTTCATGGATGTGTTGTTCACCTACCTTACAACGAAGCCAAGCATTCTTCCCTGCTATTGCCATTATTCCAGTACTGGGGAAGTGCCCAATCCTTCTCATTCTTGCAACTCAGCAGGCTCTCCTAAGCCAAGAGAGTGCTTCAATGAGAGATGAGCTGGCAAATTCACTTCTAAGTTTTTGTTAACTGATTTCATATGATCTTGGCAAGAACATACTTGCTAAATAATTTCACATGACTATAATGATCAATGCAGGACCAAGATTTGCAGACAGTGAGCTGGCAGAAACTGCTGGACATAACATTGAAACAGACAGTCTTCTAGGGAGGGGGAAAAGAGAGACTACTTTGCCATCCCGCTGGTTTTGCAAGAAACTTTTCCATTTGTGCCTTGCTGTTTGTGTCTTCTGCACTGGTGTTGAGTTAAATTCCACAGACAACAACAATACTCTGAACATTTCAAGCAATATTTTACTTGTGTTTAAGCCTATTGAAGCAGATAGTATTAAAGGTGAATGGAAGGAAATGAGTAGAATGGAAGGAAATGAGTAGAATACGCTGAAGTATCAACACCTTAGAAAGCAACGAAGAAACAGAAGTAGCTACTAGGAGTACTTTAATAGCAGGCTGGAAGGAGCCTTATGTAGACACAGAGACCAAATGGAGAGCTCATTAGAGCCTGACTGCAGCGAGCCAAGCAGATAAGCTGGTTGGGTATTTCCAGCTTCAGTTCCTGAGCTTTAGTCATTCAGGGTACTAGAAGAATGACTTTTCTGAAGCTGTGTCCATTTTGCTAAAGGATCAGCAAACTGAGCCAAGTAAATTTAGTAGGAAGTCCACAAGCAAATCCCTATTACAGTATCATATCATATCACAGTATCATCAGGGTTGGAAGAGACCTCACAGATCATCAAGTCTATTACTTGCACTCCACCAGTGAAGCTCTTCGTAGAAACTGCCTTCACAAAGAGGTGACACCAGTTCTGCTATGCAACCTCGACCTGAACAGTTATGACTCCTTGACTTCACTTTACATCAGCAGTTTCTCACTGGATTATGTCCACGGCCATCCACATATTGCTGCTTCCAACAAGCCAGTAGTGACAGAGAAGTTCTTTCTAGCTTTGGGACTGTTTCAAAGACTGGAGTAGCAAGGAGCTGATCTCCACTGTCTAGACAGAATTTGGATGTGAGACCTTGGCAGTAAGAGATATTCTAAACTCACAATACAGGTTTGGGTAATCTCTAAGTAAAAAAAAATTGCTTTTTGACATCTAGTTTGTTCACTTTACTGGTTACTCAGAATAGGGTATAGGGTAAAATCACTAACTCGTTCCTCTTACTGGAAGCTGTTGTTTCTAATTCTATGTTTAAAAGCAAGCTTTGGACCTAGAATTGATATGTCTTGGTTTAGCTTCACCCTGCTGCATGTCAGGGCTAAGTCAAAGGTTGCAAAGAGCCCAACAATAGCTCTCATTTAGCCTTGGCACCAAAACGTCCAGCAACACAGAATTCAGCGATGACAAACATAAAGAGAACCTGCCTTCTTGGTACCATAAAGAGAAATCTGCTTTCTTGTGTGCAGGAGGGGCTCTGGGGCTGTTTAGTGTGGAGAAGAGGAGGCTCAGGAGTGATCTCATTGCTGTCTACAGTTACCTGAAGGGAGATTGTGGCCAGGTGGGGGTTGGTCTCTTCTGCCAGGCAACCAGCAACAGAACAAGGGGACACAGTCTCAAGTTGTGCCAGGGGAGGTCTAGGCTGCATGTTAGGAGGAAGTTGTTGCCAGAGAGTGATTGGCATTGGAATGGGCTGCCCAGGGAGGTGGTGGAGTTGCCACCCCTGGAGGTGTTCAAGCAAAGCCTGGCTGAGGCACTTAGTGCCATGGTCTTGTTGATTGTTCAGGGCTGGTTGCTAGGTTGGACTGGATGATCTTGGAGATCTCTTCCAGCCTGGTTGATTCTATGATTCTATGGTAGACCCTGGACCTGCCTGGTTTTCAAGATCAGAAACTAAAATACGTGGCAGGATATGAGGCTGTTAAAGTACTACTCAGATTCTCCACGTAGCATTGAAGCAGAGCCAAGGCTGTACCAAATTGTATGCCAGCATCCTGGGCAGGTGTGCTTTTCACCCTGACTAAAGGACATAACATTTGCTTAACTCCTGACAATTGTGGAATGCATTGCTAACCTCACCACAGCCTGCCACAAATGTGCGCAGCAACCTACGGCAGCGTGACAAACCTTCCTCCCTGTCTAGCTGAGAGCCTTTTTCTCCTGCCAGCCACATGGCAGCCTGGCAATCATTCAGTCCCTTTTACTGTCCCTCACCTGCTTTTTGTGAAAACAATGTAATTTTCATTCCTGGCATCCTAAAGCCACCGTTATAAATATAAAAACCAGACGGCTATTCCCTCTTTCTTTATGGGATTTTCCAAGATTGTCTTGGCTATATTTAGTATTCATGTGTAATGAGTCAGAGTGTCCACCTGTGGTCTCCATAAACCCACTTTGTAAATAGCATTGACTGATGTGACTCAAACAAATAAAGAAAAAAGAAAAAGAAGAAGAAGAAGAGGATGAAGAAGAGAGAAGAAGAAGAAGAAGAAGAAGAAGAAGAAGAAGAAGAAGAAGAAGAAGAAGAAGAAGAAGAAGAAGAAGAAGAAGAAGAAGAAGAAGAAAAGGAGAAGAAAGAAGAAGGAGAAGAAGGAAGAAGGAAGAAGGAAGAAGAAGAAGAAGAAGAAGAAGAAGAAGAAGAAGAAGAAGAAGAAGAAGAAGAAGAAGAAGAAGAAGAAGAAGAAAAGAAGGAGAAGAAAGAAGAAGGAGAAGAAGGAAGAAGAAGAAGAAGAAGAAGAAGAAGAAGAAGAAGAAGAAGAAGAAGAAGAAGAAGAAGAAGGAGAAGGAGAAGGAGAAGGAGAAGGAGAAGGAGAAGGAGAAGGAGAAGGAGAAGGAGAAGGAGAAGGAGAAGGAGAAGGAGAAGGAGAAGGAGAAGGAGAAGGAGAAGGAGAAGAAGGAGAAGAAGGAGAAGAAGGAGAAGAAGGAGAAGAAGGAGAAGAAGGAGAAGAAGGAGAAGGAGAAGAAGGAGAAGGAGAAGAAGGAGAAGGAGAAGGAGAAGAAGAAGAAGAAGAAGAAGAAGAAGAAGAAGAAGAAGAAGAAGAAGAAGAAGAAGAAGAAGAAGAAGAAGAAGAAGAAGAAGAAGAAGAAGAAGAAGAAGAAAAGGGGGGGGGGGGGGGGAAGAAGAAGGAAAGAAAAAAAAAAGGGCCAGTTTCTGTTTTCCAGTTTTAGTCTGAATTCAAACACTGTTTGCAGTTCCAAGAACTCTGTGGGTTTCATGCTCTGGGTCAGTGGGTGGGGAGTACTGGAAAAGGCACACTCCATCCTGTCTCCTCGTTCCGGTGGGCTGTAGGGCTGCAGGAAGATGACTTTATTTTGTAGCACAGTAAACCACCTTTTCATTTAGAAACTCTTGAATATGCAACCTGCAGATGAGGCCCTGGCATACGTATTTTCCTGCGTCTGTTCCCCCTGAAAAACACTGCACTTTTGCATCCAGGCACAAATGAATGCATCAAAGGAGCTGTGGTCTGGTTTTTATAGGTGCTGAAAAGCTTGGAAGGATGGAAGTCTCACTGACTTTTCAGTAACAGTTTGAAGAATATAAGAGAGCAACTTGATGTTAGTGTTATGTTATCTAAGCTTGATATAGTCTCTTGCCAATGGAGAAGGTCACACTGTGAAGTAGCACCTGGGCTCTCAGTTGGGACTGCATGCTGGAAAGCCTTTTGTGGGACTTGCCCTGGGTCTTCAAAGAGCTGAACTGTGGGTCTGCAATGCTCCTGTGTGAATCAAGAGGGATTTCATAGAATCATAGAATGGTGTAGGTTGGAAGGGACCTCAAAGATTATCCAGTTCCAACTCCATGCCCTAGGCAGGGACACCTCCCACTAGAACAGATCACTCAAGGCCTCATCCAACCTGGCCTTGAACACCTCTAGAGAGGTTGTGGAGCACAGAATCACTGAATGTGATCTTTGATCTTTGATCACATTCGGTGATTCCGTGCTCCACAACCTCCCTGGGCAACCTCTGCCAGTGCTTCACCACTCTCACTGGAAAGAACCCTTTCCTAACATCTAGTTTGAATCTCCCCTCTGCCAGTTTAAACCCATTACCCCTTGTCCTGTCACTACAAGACCTTGTAAGTAGTCCTTCCTCAGCCTTCCTGTAGCCCACTTCAGATACTGGAAGGACACTATAAGGTCTCCTTGAAGCCTTCTCTTCTCCAGACTGAAGAGCCCCAACTGTCATAGCCTGTCCTCATAGCAGAGCTGCTGCAGCCCTCTGAGCATCTTCGTGGCCTCCTCTGGACTCGCTCCAGCAGTTTGATGTCCTTCTTATGTTGGGAGCTCCAGAACTGTATGCAGTACTCCAGGTGGGGTCTGACAAGAGCAAAGGGGGAGAATCCCTTCCGTTGCCCTGCTGCCCACACTTCTCTTGATGCAGCCCAGCACACATTTCCAGGCTTTTTTGGTGCAAGGGAGGAGTTTTGGGCAGACAGTGAAAGATTAGCAGCAAAGAAGAGTAGGCAGCTTGTGTCCTGTTAATAACCAAAGAGTTGTGTTAGCGTCTGAAGGAGCTGAAGTTGTTTAGTTTGAAGAAGAGGAGGCTGAGGGGAGACCTTATGGCCATTTACAGCTACCTGAAAGGGTGTTATGAGGAGGTTGGTGCTGGTCTCTTCATACAAGTAGTTAGTGATAAAACAAGAGGGAATGGCCTCAAGCTGCAACTGGGTACGTTTCAACTGGACGTTAGGAAGAATTTTTCCACAGGAAGAGTGATTAATTATTGGAATGAGCTGTCCAGGGAGGTGGTTGAGTCACCAACCCTGCAGGTGTTTAAAATCATTTGGATGTGGTGCTTCGGGATATGTTAGCATGAAGCTTGTAGAGTAGGGTTATCACCCTGGAAGTGTTCAAGCAAAGCCTGGATGAGGCACTTAGTGCCATGGTCTAGTTGACTGGCTAGGGCTGGGTGCTAGGTTGGACTGGATGATCTTGGAGGTCTCTTCCAACTTGATTGATTCTATGATTCTATCTATGAAGTTCGTAGAGTAGGGTTATCAGTTGGATTTGATGATCCTGAGGGTCTTTTCAAGTATGAATGTTTCTGTTAGCTAGAGCTTAGATTGACTACTCTGGCTGATCAACATCTCACGTGAAAAGCACCATCATGCATAATGCAGGGGTATAATACAGAACTGTGGTTAAAGTTAACTGTAGAAGGATAACTAAAACCAGCTCTGCAATGAAGGTAAGCCTCATCTCCACAAAAAATACACCTGCAGTGGGAACTGAGGTGCTGTTCTCAAATATGACACTTCTTGAGACTTCCTTAAGGCTTTTCTTAATGTTCTGGCATTGAGTTCCAGTTTCATCTGCATCCTTTGTAGTCATTGCACAAAATGAGCAGCTAGAATCATAGAATCATAGAATCAACCAGGTTGGAAGAGACGTCCAAGATAATCCAGTCCAACCTAGCACCCAGCCCTAGCCAATCAACCAGACCATGGCACTAAGTGACTCATCCAGGCTTTTCTTGAACACCTCCAGGGACGGATAATCCACCACCTCCCTGGGCAGCCCATTCCAATGCCAATCACTCTCTCTGGGTAGAACTTCCTCCTAACATCCAGCCTATACTTTCCCTGGCACAACTTGAGACTGTGTCCCCTTGTTCTGTTGCTGGTTGCCTGGGAGAAGAGGCCAACCCCCACCTGGCTACAATGTCCCTTCAGGTAGTTGTAGACTGTCCTATAGTTGCCAAAGCACAATATAAACCCCATTCAGTTTAAGGCATTAAAAGGGCACAGATAATGCTTTAAATGTAGAAAAATAATGACAATAAAAAGGTAAGGTAGGAGGATATGCCTGCTGACTGCTTGAACAGCCTGTTGACTTCTAGTTTTGGCAACAGCTAAAGGGAAGCCAGCCCCTCACTAAACAGAACTGAACAAAATAATTGGTGATTTGGACAACATCAGCTGTGCTTCTTTTAGGTTTTACATGCAGTGTGTTGTGTTTGGGGCTTTGAAGGAGATCCCCAACTCACAGCACGACTATCAGAAGGTCCATGAAGACTCACAGAGTTTTTGAACCTGCAACTTGAACAGCACCATTTTTCTTCACCAAAATGCCATGACATTTGCAGTTAGCATGTTTTCATAACAAAAGTTAGAAAACATGAGACCTTGAAGGATTCTTATGTTAATACTTTACAAACACTCGAATCTGGAGCTCAAAGCAGACCTCAAGGCTTGCAAAACCGCTTAGGTTGGAATGTGTAATACAATAAAAGGCAACAGTCTGCGTGACTCTGCCAGCCCAAACCACCCAGCGCCACACGGATCGATTAGGACATAATTTTGCCAGGTGCCAACGTGCTTTGTGAGTCACTGTGTGCTCTCAGCTCTCTGAAATCAACAGAACCCAGTCAGAAGACACTCAGTGCTTACCAAGATCAGGTTTCTAACAAATCAGTAGACGACTGTTTTCCGAGGCATGCTTTGAGTGGAAGAAGGAACTCAAAACACCCACACTCAGACATCAGAACTAATAAAATTACCAAGCACCAGCATTTCTTAGCACAAATTCGAAGTAAGCAGCTGAGTTGGTAGATAACATGAGGCACATTAATTGGGAATTACAGCTGCATTTGATAGCAAGACAATGGCTAAAGTTCTATCAGCTTTTTCCATTATGAGCCACCATAAAAATCTACTGAAAGCAGATATTTGGAGCATGGTTTCTGAGCCTCAGAATCCTTCTAAAGCTTGCATTTGAGCAAGCAGTTTCCAATGAACTAAAATCAGTTATGGTGGTCTAGATAAAAATTAAATGAAAGTTTGGGAGAATTAAGTTTATCTGTGCTTTTATTACCCAGGAAACTTTGGTTCTTAACATTCATTGTGATGCTTATTATTCCATAACTGTAAGAAAGAGCTTCCTTATTTTAAAAATAACCTGATAAGGAGCAGAGTAATTGCTCATTCTTCATGAGTGTGAGCTAAGCACTACAGATGTGCATACATGTGGCTGAAAATTTGCTAGTTGTGTTCAAATATGCACTAGATGTAAAATAGAATAACTGCCTCAAGTCAGCTATGTGGATAGGGCTGGGTGCTAGGTTGGACTGGGTGTTCTTGGAGGTCTCTTCCAACCTGTTTGATTCTATGATTCTATTCTATGATTCTATTCTATGTCTTCTGTGTGGGATTGGTGTCTTCTACTTTGTGCTTTTTGGTGATGCTATACAAAGTTTATTTTAATTGGCTGGCATAGCACGAATTTGCACTGGCCCTCGGGCTAATGGTATTCTTATTTGGATGTGAATCCCAGTCTGCTGGGCACTTTCCAAACAGAACAGGCAGGTCAGCTTTTGTTTCAATGGTGTCAGGAGCTAAACAGGCAAGACAGAGAAGCAGCAATTCAGAAACCACTGAAATCGAGCCAGGTCCCCTTGGACATCAAGCAAAGTTAGTCACCCATAGAGACACAGCAGCTATTTTAACAAGTGCTAGCAACATGACACAAACCAAGAGGAAGAAAGCACAGGAGAAAGAACCATAGGCAATCAAAGCAACCAGAAGTTTAAGGTCATAACCCAGTTTGCATTGTAGCCAAAAGCCAGGACAAATGCTGCTGCTCTCGTGACACCCAATCATAGAATCATAGAATCATAGAATCAACCAGGTTGGAAGAGACCTCCAAGATCATCCAGTCCAACCTAGCACCCAGCCCTAGCCAATCAACTAGACCATGGCACTAAGTGCCTCATCCAGTCTTTTCTTGGAGACCCCCAGGGACAGTGCCTCCACCACCTCCCTGGGCAGCCCATTCCAATGGGAAATCACTCTCTCTGTGAAGAACTTCTTCCTAACATCCAGCCTATACCTACCCTGGCACAACTTGAGACTGTGTTCTCTTGTTCTATTGCTGGTTGCCTGGGAGAAGAGGCCACCCCCCACCTGGCTACAATGCCCCTTCAGGTAGTTGTAGACAGTAATAAGATCACCCCTGAGCCTCCTCTTCTCCAGGCTAAACAGGCCCAGCTCCCTCAACCTCTCCTCATAGGATTTGTGCTCCAGGCCCCTCACCAGCTTCGTTGCCCTTCTCTGGACATGTTCCAGCACCTCAACATCCTTCTTGTGTCATGGAGTTTGCAGGACTCAGAGCCTCAGTGCTGGGGTTTACCTGCAGGAGAGCTCCCCAGCAGGGCATGAGTGACTCAGGATGAAGAATGACATCTTCTGAATCGCAATAGCACTCTTTTTGGCACTTTATTTTGCCTTCCAGGATTCCTCCAACTGCTTGATACTAGGTAGATTGTAAGATCTTGGAAAACTGAATCTATCTAAGGTCTCAGACCGCACCTGTGCCCAGTGCAATACTGTTAGCCTTGCTGACTTTGCTTTCAGGTTGAAGCTGAATCATTTCATTTCCTCCAGGTGTTTTAAAGGTAAGAATGGTAGGCCTCATTATAAAATATGCTCTTGTTTTTATTAAGCAATGCCTAGACTTAGAGATCCATAGTCATTAAAGGAGCAGTCAGTTTTTCCATTACAGACAACTCCTGTCAGGGATTTATCACTATAATAAAAACCATATTCGTATGGCAGAAGTACACTTGCTGCACAAATTCATTGGTGAAGGAAGGTGAATTTAAATGTCAAAACTTGCTATACCAGAGCAAAACACAAGAAAAAGGATTTGGGACTTGATTCTGAAAAGAATGCCAAACTCTTGGTTTTAAGCACTTGAGGAATTGAGTTCCAAAGCTTTGTTTACATTTTTAATAAGTCAGCACAGGGATCAGAGTAATTAATAGTTGCTAAAAGAGATTCATAAAGCAAACTAAATAAACAAGCACCATACACATGACTAACATTCATGTAAGAGCCCATAGAAGAAAGGCTGACAGTCACAATCCTAATACAGAAAGCAGTGCCACCTGAGTTGTGTTATTTCAGGTGTGCTTTGCACCCTCAGCTCTTGCTCAATTTAACTTTAAGAAGCTCAGCCTCTGAAGAAAGAGGATTTTAAACATATTCATATAGTTTATTCATCTAAATTAAATTCTTTACTGCCGTTAGCAAACCCCCATATCAAATATCTGAAGAAACAATCATACCACAGAATCACAGAATCAGTCAGGCTTGGAAGGGACCACAAGGATCATCTCGTTCCAACTCTCCTGCCATGGGCAGGGACATCCTACCTTAGATCAGGCTGGCCACAGCCTCATCCAGCCTGGCCTTAAACACCTCCCTGGGCAACCCATTCCAGGCTCTCACCACTCTCATCCTGAACAACTTCCTCCTCACGTCCAGTCTGAATCTCCCCACCTCCAGCTTTGCTCCATTCCCCCTAGTCCTGTCACTACCTGATATCCTAAAAAGTCCCTCCCCAGCTTCTTTGTAGGCCCCCTTCAGATACTGGAAGGCCACAAGAAGGTCACCTGGGAGCCTCCTCCAGACTGAACAGCCCCAACTCTTTCAGTCTGTCCTTATAGCAGAGCTGCTCCAGCCCTCTGAGCATCCTCGTGACCCTTCTCTGTACACACTCCAGCATCTCCACATCCCTCTTGTAGTAGAGGCTCCAGAACTGGATGCAGTTCTGCAACAGATTTAATGAACTGTAGGTCTCCTATCTTCAGAAAACAATAGGTTTGACGATGCAGTAGATCTTATGCATCTTCCATCTGTTCAGAATATCCATCTGAAAAATTAATCTATATTACAGTTACTGAAATAAGACTAATGTCTGACAGAGAACAACTGAATGATGTTTCTGTAGATAAGCAATTATTCTGCTGAGGCTAGAGCTAAATCCAGCATTTCAGCAGCAGGAATTGTTCCTTCTCCCATTAACACACTCACAAAATGCTATCTGTTTAATCAAAAGTATTTCACTACACAAATCTAACAGAACCACATGTGCACGATTCTGTGATGCAGGCAGAAGCAGCCTTAAAATGAAGACTGAAACTACCATCTTCTGGTGCACAGAGCTACTTACCAGCACAAATTGTACTGGCTATGTAGGCTGTTAAAGGAAGAGCTGAAACTCTCGCCTACTAAGAGGATACTTTCAATCCTATTTATATACCTAATAGATACAATAAAACATTGATTTTTGTCTGCTGTAGCTACAAAAATTGGATAAGACATAGCGCAAAAATTTAGCCATAACAGATGCACAGTATTACTTCAAGATGAAACTAAGAGATGGAATATGGAATTGATAGTGAAAATATATTCCCTGAGTTTTAACATCATACCTATAGACACTGCAAGAAGGAGAGATAAGAGAAATTGCTGGAAAAGAGAACAGAAGCCAATGAAGAAAGATCCATAGGCGTTTTGGATGTATTTGTAGAGTTGATGCCTCTTAAATCCTCTGCTGCAGTTACCAAAACACCACGTCAGATATTGAGAGAAACTGTCATACTCAGCAGACTTAGTGTACTGTGGCTCATTGGATACTGGAATGGGCTGCCCAGGGAGGTGGTGGAGTCACCGTCCCTGGGGCTGTTCAAGGCAGGATTGGATGTGGCACTTGGTGCCATGGTCTAGCCTTGAGCTCTGTGGTAAAGGGTTGGACTTGATGATCTGTGAGGTCTCTTCCAACCTTGATGATACTGTGATACTGTGATACTGTGAAAAGCATGTCTGTGGAAATGAACAAAGAAGGGGTTTCAATGGACACTTGGGCCAACTTTTTTACCACCTCCTTTCCTATTGAACTGATGTGTAAATACTACTAAACAATACCAATCCCATCTAAACCAAAATCCCATTCTCAACTGCATTCATTAAACCACATTTTGGGCAAATGTACCAACATTTTTACCATCTCCTTTCCTATTGAACTGATGTGTAAATACTACTAAACAATACCAATCCCATCTAAACCAAAATCCCATTCTCAACTGCATTCATTAAACCACATTTTGGGCAAATGTACCAACTTTTTTACCATCTCCTTTCCTATTGAACTGATGAATAAGTACTATTAACAATACCAATCCTATCTAAACCAAAATCCCATTCTCAACTGCATTCATTAAACCACATTTTGGGCAAATGTACCAACTTTTTTACCATCTCCTTTCCTATTGAACTGATGAATAAGTACTATTAACAATACCAATCCTATCTAAACCAAAATCCCATTCTCAACTGCATTCATTAAACCACATTTTGGGCAAATGTACCAACTTTTTTACCATCTCCTTTCCTATTGAACTGACGTGTAAGTACTACTAAACAATACCAATCCCATCTAAAACAAAAACCCCATTTTCAACAGCATTCATTAAACCACATTTTGACAATTATTTTCTTTTCGTTCTGTGTAGTCCATCCTGCCTGTAGAAATACCAGAATAAGAACAACTTTAGCATAGAAAAAGACCATAGAATACTTTAATTACCCATTCAGGTGGTTTTAATATTGACTTCCTGGCTAAAATGAGGTGAAGTGACTGGAACTAGACCTTCTTAGTTCAGTCCTTTTCCTAATGCTGCATCTGTCAGCTCTCGTGCTTCAATCTGAATGACTTCTGATGAATTATTTTTCAAAGTGCTCATTTTCAGTGTGAAATCAGCATATAATGTGGCAAAACAGTTACATAAAGTGGCATGCTGAAACTCAGCCTTCTTTTGCCTCCCCAAGAGATAATCCAGTTCTTTGAATACTGGAATGGCAGTCTTCTGGGAAAAGTACAAAGTTTTCTCCACCTCAGCTCCTGACCAAATTGTTCTGCAAGTTCAATTTTAGCAGGCTTTGAACAAGCTCAGACAGACCTTATTGAAATGATCTTTTTTCACATGTCTGGCCAGCAAGATTTGCAATACCACAGAAGGTAGTTGTAGTAGTTATTGACAAATAATTATTTATGAAGTTATTAAAACATAAACCAAACTTATAAATATTTTTAAGAAAAGAAAAAAAGAAAAAAGGAAAAAGAAAAAAAAAAAAGAAAAATTAAAAAAAAGAAAATATTTTTAAAAAGATAATGAAAATAAATTAAAAAAAAAGAAAAATTAAAAAGGGAAACTAAAAGAAAAAAGAAACTAAAGGAAAAAAAGAAAAAAATAAAATTAAATTAAAAAATAAAAAGGGAAAAATACAAAAAAGGGAAAAAAAGAAGAAAAAGAAAAAATAGAAGAAAAAATAAAAGAAAAAAAGAAAATAACATTAAAAGATGGGGGGAAAAAAGGAAAATAATAGAAAAAATAAAACAAACGAAAAAAGAAAAAAGAGGGGAAATAAAAAATTAGAAGAAAAATAAAAGAAAAAATAAAAGAATTAAAAGACAAAAAAAAAGGAAAATAAAAATAAAAGAAAAAATAAAAAAGAGGGAAAATAAAAGAAAAAATACAAGGAAAAAAGAAAAAAAGAAAGAAGAAAAAGAAAAATAAAAAAGGAAAAATAAAAAAGAAAAGAGAACTGAAAGAAAGGAAAAATTAAAAAGGGAAAAGGGAAAAGAGAAAAAGAAAATAGAGAAAATAAAAAGAAAGAAAGGAAAAAGAAAGGAAGGAAAAAAGAGCATGCAGCAAATAAGAGAGGTAGCTCCATTATGGATCTGTGTTTTAACAGGATTGATTCCTGTCTTTTGTTCAACCTATAAGCTTGAGAGTCTGAAGAGTATAAAATAGAAACCACATCTATCTAAAGCTGCTTTTCTTCTCTTTCAGACTCCTAGTTCACTGGACACAGATATTCTGGGGAGTGAGATTCACCCAAGCAATTTTTATAGGAGCTCACTAAGACAGAAAGCAACACCTTAATAACTAACCAATATTTTGAGGTCATCTTCTTTATAGCTAAGGGGAAACTGAAAGTAAGAGCATAATAAAGCTGATGGGGTAGGATTGTTCAAGGTTGAGTCTGTGAAATCATCCAGCTGTGATGCTTCACTGACTTTATTTTCCCCAGCGCAAAGGGGTAACCCCTCCTAAGGGTGGTGTGAACCTGACCCCAGGTGCAGTGGTTAGCCTGCTCCCACTTCCTGTTTAGACCCCTATGAAAACAGAGGAACTGCCTGTTTCATGCTCTCTCTGCTCTGCTTTCAACTGAGGAGCTCCACCCTGTTCCCGCTTCTCCTGCCTTTGCCATGTGGCCAGCCAACCACATAGTGCAACAACCATGCTCTGAATCTACTTCCATCCATTGCCATCCGTCTGGTCTCGTATATATTTTGTATCTTGTTCCCCTTCCCTGTACCTTTTTTTGTAACTCCCCTTACCTTAAATACCTTTGCTATGTTGTTAGTTTTCCTTTTAACTTCCCAATTGGAGCAAGCCAATTCTTTGGGTGTTTTACCCCTTTTTATTCTCTACACCTAATTCTTTCCAAAGAGGGGAAGCATCCTATTTATGTGATTGTTCTGTTAGGCTTTAAGTCTCTGGGAAGCTTAAACCAGACCAACACACCCAGTTAGGTGCAATAAAGGTGTTGCTGCCTTTCCACCTGCACTTCCTAAAGGAATTCCATTTCAGAGACGACTTCACTTTAAGTGCTTGCTTAGCACAATCCACACATGTGGTACCTGTTACATGCACTGGAAGCAGCTCTGCCTCTCTTGCCATAGTGTATGTGTCTCCAAGTAAAGAAGCTACCTGCGTTTATGTTGCACCAAGCTTGCTGAGGAAACCAAAGATGCAATTTGCAAGAGCTGCTTTGAAGCATAAGTCAAAAGTGCCTGAGTGCTTAGCATTTGTTCTGCACACAGTCTCAAGAGTGGATGTATCCCCAAGATAACACAGGGGTGCAGTCATTAGGCTGCAACAACAAGCAAAGCATGAGCATACTCTGGTGAACAGAAAAACTCCAGACATTTTTCCCTACAGGGTATGGAGCTGTTTCTTTACTATTGAAATTTATCAAAGTGGTGCTTGGGCACATTCAGTCTGAAGATGTTGTCAAGTGCTGCAGTGCCTCAGAACAAGAAATATTTTACACTAATATCTTCTCAAGTCATTTTTAACCAGCAGTTTATAATTGCAAACAACAGGAGCTCACATGCCTCTGGGCATTTGTGTCAAAAAGCTTTTACTGAGAAGGGGTCAGACTCATAGAATGGGTTAGGTTGGAAGGGACCTCAAAGCTCATCCAGTTCCAGCCCCTCACCATAGGCAGGGACACCTCCCACTAGAAGAGGTCGCTCAAGGCCTCATCCAACCTAGCCTGGAACACCTCCAGGGAGGGAGCAGCCACACTGAGACCTGCAAAGCACTGATGATGCAGAAAACTTTGTCATATTTAGTCCATGTGTAAGAATGAGCAAGAGCCATTTGGGAATGGATCTGGATCTGTCTTAACAGCTGCATCTGCTCACCTCCACTGACACTGCAATACACAAAACGTCAGAACGAGAGTCTTTGCAGAAACAAACAGTAAATGAGGGCTGAAAACGTCGTAACATATTGTTATTATTAGAATAACCTTAGGAGCAGACATCCACAGGAAGGAAAGTTCATAGGAAAGGGACAATCTGTCATAAAAGCCTAGTTGGTAACCAAGCAAAACACCGAATGTCTGGCTCTGCTTGTGTTAAACAGCAGGGCGGTGACAAAACCCAAAACAAGGTGCAGGTTTGCCAAGCCTCAGCTCAGCAGCCTGGTGGAGGACCCAAAATAATAATCATTTTTGAAAAAACAAACAAGTGTCTACAATATTTCATCTCCTTTATAGCCCAAGTTGTTTTTAACGCTTCATACTTTGTTTTGGGGGCTGGAGGGATTATCTTTCTATTGACTTTTAAATATCTGCCTATTTTCTTATGGTTATGCTCTTCTGTTAAGTACAAAGGCTGAATTTAAGCTCACAGGCCACCCATTATTTGCTTTTCTCCTTCTTGTGCCTTGGAGTTTGTTGTAGGCTTTGATTTAGGTACTTGAGAAGTGGCAGGTGCATATGAATGGATGAACAGATCCATTTAATGCTGGGTTGGGCACCCACAGTCTACTCACATCGCTGACTCTTCAGATTATTTGGTTCAGTGGGAATTTTCCCCCACTGTTTAGTACTCACCAAAGTAAGAACAGTAGGAGATTGGAACACTGGCAAAGCCAAACTTTCAAAAGCTAGGAAATAACATATCTGGTCATAGAATCATAGAATCAACCAGGTTGGAAGAGACCTCCAAGATCATCCAGGCCAACCTAGCACCCAGCCCTGTCCAGTCAACTAGACCATGGCACTAAGTGCCTCAGCCAGTCTTTCCCTGAACACCTCTGGGGATGGTGACTCCACCACCTCCCTGGGCAGCCCATTCCAATGGCAATCACTCTGGGAAGAACTTCCTCCTAATATCAAGCCTGTACCTCCCTCCAGCACAACTTGAGACTGTTACCCAAACAGCTTAAATTTTGACACTTTGTGTTCAGTCTAGGCATGAAATAGAGAGGGGCAGCCTGAAATGCTTCAGAATGAAGGATACTTGAGAAACTCCAGGTGTAGTACTTCCAAAATTGCATATATTAAATGTTGTAACCAGATCTAACTTTATATGGATCTGGGCCCTTGGGGAAGGAGTTGTCCATGGTGAAGGTAACTGAAGATAGCAGCAGTGCACACAAACACCAGGCTGAATTTATTTGGCCAGATGGACAACTATCTGGCATTTCCCAACTTCAGAAGGTGGGAAGTATGAGTTTCAGGTGTTGCCAAGTTATTTTTTAATGAAAGCCTAGTCTGTTGACTTGCCTGTTCCTCCTGCTCAATGGGATGTCACTGCTGACTGCTTGTGATAGCTACACAAAGCCAGCTGCTGGAGAAAACAGACGAATGCTCCCAGCTCCCTGTCGCACACAGCTTATTGCCAGTGAAGAGAAGGTGTGCGATGGGATGGAGAGGGCTCCTTGGTGGGCCAAAGGAGGGAGCCTCTGCCAGCTACCTTTCCCCAGAAAGCAGCTACAGCACTCACACAAGATCACAGAATCACAGAATGTCAGGGGCTGGAAGGGACCTTGAAAGCTCATCCAGTCCAACCCCTCCTGCCAGAGCAGGATCACCTAAACCAGATCACAGAGGAAGGCATCCAGGCAGGTTTTGAATATCTCTGGAGAGGGAGACTCCACAACTCTCCTGGGCAGCCTGTTCCAGTGTTCTGTCACCCTCACAGGGAAAAAAAATCCTCCTCATGTACATGAAACTTCCTATGCCTTAACTTCCACTCCTATACATCCTCATGCTGTGCTGTGTGCTGGTGAGGTGGCACAGCTTTCCTAGCTCTGGAAGGGAGAGAGGTGAGAAACATCTCTGGAAAGAGATTTTTTGTGAGACTAGAGAAATGTAACTTTCTTTTACACTAAGAGCTCCTTCCTTTTTGTCCTGCCACATAGGTACAGCCATGTTTCAAAACCCTCTTGGAAGCACCAAAGGTGCTAAGAACTTCTCAGGAGAAAGGAACATGAACTTTTGTGCCAAAATGGGGTCAGGGCTTCCAGATGTGCAGGGAAGCCAGCTGCCACCCTAATGATTAAAGCACTATAAGATACAACCTACCGTGGAGCATTAGGCTGGAGGAAACTTTCTTCTCCATTTTCCCCCTTTCTTCCAGTGCACACTCACATATGGGGTTGCTGGTCCAGATTATCCCAATAAAAGTGATTTGAGGATGAGAAACCTCATCAGGTTTGTTATTTGGTCTCCCTGAATGGATCAGGATTTTAAATGGGCAAAGCAAATAATGAGTGTCTGGCACAGCTATTACAGGAAGAAAAGAAGAAAAAGGTCACATCATAGCACTTTTCTCTCTCAAGAAGCTTTAATGCCAGGAAACAAAAAAACACCCAAATACAGCTATTTTTCTAACATGTTCATCCTTGGGGGTTACCAGAGGAAGGGCTTTGTTGCCTCCCAGATCACCACAAGGCTGAGACATGGATAACAAGTGATGATCCGCATGACTCTTGTGTGATAGTTCTGGATTTTCCATTTACAGTTACATGTTTATTCATTCTTCCAGTCAGTGAGCATTACAGACACAAAAGACAGAAAAACAACAGAGGTTATGCTAATAGTTCCCCAGTGGCTACCAAGAGCATGCAGTTTCAGTCTCTGATGAAGACGACAGTAGACGTTCCAGGGAAGCTAAGGGCAAACGCAGGCTGCCCTTGTGAAACTGCATGGTAATTTCTAAAGTCTGTATCTAAAAACTGGATCAGGAATAGATTTTTGTAGTGATTCTTTGAACTCTCAGTGCCATTCGCCGTGTTTTCTGTCAGACACTAACTGTAATAGTTCAAGCAAAGCCTGGATGAGCCACTTAGTGCCATGGTCTGGTTGATTGGCTGGGGCTGGGTGCTAGGTTGGACTGGATGATCTTGGAAGTCTCTTCCAACCTGGTTGACCCCATGATTCTATGGATCTAATGATGTAACAAGAGATTTTCCCATTGGAGCTGAGAAGTCCATAGGTGAAAAAAATACATCCAATATATATCTGAGGGGTGGGTGTCGAGTGGATGGGGCCAATCTCTTTCTGATGGTGTGCAGCAATAAGACAAGGAACAATGGCTACAAACTTGAACATAGAAGGTTTCTCCTCAACGTGAGCAGAAACTTACAGTGAGAGTGACAGAGCCCTGCAACAGGCTGCCCAGAGGGGCTGTGGAGTCTCCTTCCCTGGAGACTTTCAAAACCTGTCTGGACACAGTCTCAAGTTGTGCCAGGGAAAGTATAGGCTGGATGTTAGGAGGAAATTCTTCACAGAGAGAGTGATTGGCATTGGAATGGGCTGCCCAGGGAGGTGGTGGAGTCACCGTCCCTGGAGGTGTTGAAGAAAAGCCTGGATGAGGCACTTAGTGCCATGGTCTAGTTGATTGGATAGGGCTGGGTGCTAGGTTGGACTGGATGATCTTGGAGGTCTCTTCCAACCTGGTTGATTCTATGATTCTATGATGCATTCCTCTGTGGACTACCCTAGGGAATACTGCTTTGTCAGGGGGCTTAGACTTGATGTCCCTTCCAACCTCTGATGTTCTGTGATTCTGTGATTACTTAAGAAAAACAATTCTTTCAGTTGAAGAAACAGCACCAAATTTTCAATCTTTCAGCACTCAGACATGTTTTGACATTTACATTGGTTTTCTTTTTTTTTTAATCAGATTTTCTGTCTTAAAAATCAAGTAAAATGTTGTGTGCTTTACTAAATGTTGAGAATGATTGCCCAATTTTTCTGTTCTCCAGCATGATTCACCAAATAGTCAAATTTGTAGCCTTGCTGCAGCAGTGGTGGAATAAATTACACCTTGCTTCCTCATTGGGATGGTCACAGAATCACAGAAATAACCAGGTTGGAAAACACCTCTAAGATCATCAAGGCCCACCTATTACCTAACCCTTCTAATTAACTAAAGCATGCACTAAGTGCCTCATCCAGTCTCTTTTTGAATGCCTCCAGGGATGGTGACTCCACCACCCCCCTGGGCAGCCCTTTCCAATGCCAATCACTCTCTCTGGCAACAACTTCCTCCTAACATCCAGCCTAGACCTCCCCTGGCACAACTTAAGATTGTGTTCCCTTTTTCTGTTACTGGTTGCCTGGCAGAAGAGACCAACCCCCACCTGGCCACAGCCTCCCTTCAGGTAGTTGTAGACAGTAATGAGGTCTCCCCTGAGCCTCCTCTTCCCCAGGCTGGACACCCCTGTTGACAGTAGAGAAGCTGTTAGGCAATATTAAAGTAACAACCCTTCTTTGTAATTTCTCCTTTTTTGCAAACCACAGAAACTTTTGAATGAAACAATGCAGATCGATGTGCCATGCAACAAGGAAAGTGAGAATTCACACTGCTTTTGTTCTGCTTTCCAAAGTATGGGAAAAGCAATCACTTGGATGGGAAGGTCCTTCAATATGCCGTTCTCATGGTCTTCTGTTTCCTGTTTCCACTGCAAGTTTCTGTTGTTCCATTGAAGTGAACCTGGTGAAGAGGAGGACTAGGTTCTTCATAATTAAATGCCTGATTTTCCATACTACTTACTGTGTCCAGTTCTGGGCTCTGCAATTCAAGAGAGATGTTGAGACACTGGAACATGCCCAGAGAAGGACAACAAAGCTGGTGAGAGGCCTGGAACACAGCCCTGTGAGGAGAGGCTGAGGGAGCTGGGGGTGTGCAGCCTGCAGAAGAGGAGGCTCAGGGGTACCTCATTACTGTCTGCAACTACCTGAAGGGAGGCTGTGGCCACGTGGGGGTTGGTCTCTTCTGCCAGGCAACCAGCAACAGAACAAGGGAACACAGTCTTAAGTTGTGCCAGGGAAAGTATAGGCTGGATGTTAGGAGGAAGTTCTTTGCCAAAGAGAGTGATTGGCATTGGAATGGGCTGCCCAGGGAGGTGGTGGAGTCACTGTCCCTGGAGGTGTTGAAGAAAAGCCTGGATGAGGCACTTAGTGCCATGGTCTAGTTGACTGGCTAGGGCTGGGTGCTAGGTTGGACTGGATCATCTTGGAGGTCTCTTCCAACCTGGTTGATTCTATGATCCTATACTATGCAATTCACAAAGAAATTGGTACAACAGCCGGGGAAGCTCGTGTGAATCTATTTCTTCATCACAGATTGTTTACTCTTTGTTGCCTTTCTGAACATTCACCTGCAAAACTGCTTCCTTGAAGTTGTGCTTTTTCATTCACTTACAATCAAAGACCCACTGAAGAAGCTCATTCCAGTTCTGAAGCTTCCCTTTGTCTTCCCCTTTATTTTAACTTATTTCTCCCTTTCCACAGAAATACAGCTTGGGATATTCCCTATTGCTCCCATTTCTTTCCCAATTGCATCATGCATCCTTCCTAAACTCTTTACCACATGCCTCTCCACTATAACAAGGTGGGATTGGCTTTCTTATTCTCATTCATGGTGGAATTTTTTATCCTTCACCTACAGGTACAGAATAAAATGCTTTTTGTTAATCCTTTAGAATAAGCTCCCTACTCTCCAGAGTTCAGAAATCCCACAGCCAAAGGAAAAATACAGACACAGCTCCTTCTGGGCATGAATTGCTTATGGGCACAGCAGCTTAAGTAATATCGTGGCATTCTGCCTAAACTCCTTAGCTTTGCTGGCCTTAAACTGACTCACACAGGATCATCTTAACTCTCTGGAACCACTGCACTGGTTGATCTGCAAACCAAATAGTCTTGCCATGCATCATGGAGAAATGACTCTGCTTTATCAAGCAAAGTGGTTGTCTCATCTAAAAGTTTATTCAGGGAAAATGTTGAGGTTTTGTGGCCAAGATCTGAACTCTTTTTTGTTGGGGTTTTTTTTTTTTTTTCTGTTTTTGGTTGAGTTTTTTTTGTTGTTGCTTTTTTTTTCCCCCTAAAAGAAATGTCAAGGAACACCCAATGAGAACAATCAAGGTCACTAAGGACAGCCAGGCAGCATTTCAGCCACTTTCTTGGAGGTCTCTTCCAGCCTGGTTGATTCTATTGATGAGGTCTTGTAATGACAGGACAAGGAGTAATGGGTTTTAAACTGGAATAAGGGAGATTCAAACTAGATGTTAGGAAAGGGTTCTTTACAGTGAGACACTGGCACAGTTTGCCCAGGGAGGTTGTGGCTGCTTCCTCCCTGGAGGTGTTCTAGGCCAGGTTGGACGAGGCCCTGAGCAACCTGCTCTAGTGGGAGGTGTCCCTGCCTATGGTGGGGGGGTTGGAGCTGGATGATCTTTGAGGTCCCTTCCAACCTAAACCATTCTATGATTCTGTGATTCTATGATTCCTACCTGAAAGACAGTGGCAAGACTAAAGCCTCAAACTTCAACAGCTGTGGAGTTTGTCAGGAACACTGTATGCTGCAATATGCTAAAGCAGTGGACCTCAGGACTGCTGTCTGATGGAAAGCAAACCAAGAAACATGTATTGTGTGCTGGAAAATCTCACTGGTAAGAGATGGAAGACTCCCAGGTGAAAGGTGCGCTCTAACTCTTAACAGGCCATGACATAAATCAGCTTTTAGGATACAGAATGTAGAACTAGTTGGCATTTCAGCTTCAGATTGATAGAATGGGCTGCCCAGGGAGGTGGTGGAGTTGCTGTCCCTGAAGGCACTCAAGAAAAGCCTGGATGAGACACTTAGTGCCATGGTCTAGTTGACTGGCTAGGGCTGGGTGCTAGGTTGGAGTGGATGATCTTGGAGGTCTCTTCCAACCTGGCTGATTCTATGATTCTATGATTCTGGACCCAGCCATTTGAATTGGGTACTTATGTTTTCACAGAGCTGATAGATCTTCCCATCAGCTGTGAGCAGGAATCATTCAGTGAAATTCCAAGGCTTGTGTTATGTAGGAGGCCAGCCAGAATCATCATCAAGATTCCTTCTGGTTCTAAAAGCCCTGAATGCTACACATAATCCCCATAATTAATCTAGCTGCATAGGCTCCTGTTTACGAGTCCCTTATTTTGGCTGCCTGTATCAGGAGAAATAACAAGCTGCAGCCAGTCAGGGTTTATTGAAAGCAGGGAATTACTCTTTGGAGCAAAGTCTTGTTTCTCCAAAGCCTGCTGTATAAGCAGCCTATGCTCTTTGGAAACACCGAAGCTGATCTCTATGACACATCCTATTTGCCAAAAGTTTACGGTAGGTTGACTCATGCAGTTTTATGTTGTGCTCTGTTTAAAATACTTTTTCTTTTGGTCGAGTGGTAACTGTTTCAGTGGTTACCTTCTGGTTTGATGGTTTGTTTGTGTAGGGCAGAGAAAGTTTACCCAAATTACGAGCAGTTGCCAGCACTGCCTGGAGAAAAATGTCATCCTGACATTGATTTCTTTGGGGAATGAATCATGCAGCTCTGTAACTTTTAGCTGTGCTGTCTGTCTAGATTTGTGATCTTTTTCCTTTCTTTTAGTACAAAGTTTGTCACCCGAAACAATGCGTGATGTCTCGCCTTCAGCGTATTTATAGTTCCCCCTCTGTTTACTAACAGCTCTGGTCTCTGTGTCACTCGTGTCTGGCATATGCATCATCAGTAGTTCCATTTCAGTATAGAAACCCATAATTTCACTTTATGTTTTGTCCATATGCATCGTTTTTGTGGCTATTTTTTATCCATGACAAGGAGGCCTTCTTAATGACAGAAACCATAATGTGTCCCAAATATAGCCCAGTGTGGGTAATTGCAGACAGGAGTGTGAGGGTATTTTTGGGTTTGACAATTAATGACTGTCTGCATGGAAGTTTCAATGCATTGCATCACATAGAAAACCACCAACAGAAAACCAAAGGTGCATTCCTTTGGAGAGTTCCCCTAAACTCAGCTAATCCAAAGAAAATCAAACTGGCTAGCTCCTTAAATCAGCACAAACAGAAAGCCTAAGGGAGGAATACAGCTTTATGGATTTCCTCAAGCCAGATCCCGCTGACTTGAAATGTTCCACTTAGGAGGAAAGAGCTGAGGAATCCCAGGAGCAGCAAAATGAAGGCAGCAGATGTTTCTATTCTGGTTCTAATCTCATCTAATTAGAATAACAGACAAATCATAACTTCTCTTTTTCTCATCTCTGCTTTCTTCTTATGGTTGCTCAATTCCTTTGTTTCCTTGCTCTATTAGTGGGCATCACTGTTAGCTGGTTTTATTTACTGCTGGTTTGGGGGCATAAAGCCATCACGTTTTTCAGGATGTATGGGGGCTCTAGCCAAAGCAAGTCAGCTCTTGCCCTTTGCCTCCCTGAAGAAGGGCAGTTCAGCATTCATTTTTTGCCTCCATCATCCTCACCCATGACAGCTTGGAGAGACACTCACTGAACACACCCCTGTCCGTGTGGAATATCATGACAGCAGGTATGGTCAGCACATCTGAGGCAGTCATCGCTGAGGTGTCCACTGGCATCCACACACAGGGACTCACAGTTACTGACTCATTCCATGCCACAGATGCTCCTTAAAGGAAAACACATGCTGTCTGTGAAGCTCTTCCCAGTGCTAACAGGCAGGCATTCACTTGCAGATCCATTTAGTCTACAGATTATTTAGGGTTTTTTTTAAGCTATCATTGAAACGAGGCCACTTCCAGCTGGGGAACTGATGTAGGCAGCATCAAGTGGGATGCCAGTCAAAATTCACTTCAGTGCTACTCTCTAGCTTTGTGAAATTGACTTCCCAACCTCTGTGAGCAGGCACTGTGCCATTCTACTGCATGGGTGCTGGGGTGGGCTGCCAAGCAATTGTGCATGCACTGGCTGTGAGCAAGGAAGCCATGAAACAAAGGCCAAGAATGTGGATGCAACAGCATGGCTAGAAGCTCTGAGCAGGTTCAACAGTTAAGGATTGCACCAGCAGCATGAAGCTGGAATCCCCTCCAAAATCAGCCAGTCTCCTCCGCTGCGCAAAGCTATTTTTGTTGCCAAGGGATCAGGACATCTGTTGCATAAGAAAAGGAGAGGTAGGAGAGGAAGGAAAAGAGCAATTGGAGATTTCTTAATGATGGGTTATATATTCACAGAATGGCAGGAGCTGGAAGTGACCTCTGGACATCATTCAGTTCACCAGAGCAAGTTCAGCAGGTTGCACGGGATGGCATTCAGGCAGGTTCTGAATGACTTCAAAGATGGAGATCCCAGCACCTCTCTGGGCAGCCTGTTCCAGTGCTCCACCACCCTCAATGTAAAGAAGATGAAGAGAAGTTTAGGAACTTCTTATGCTTAGTTAAAAGACTGATCCCATCCTCCTGACACCTGCCCTTCAATTATTTATAAGCATTGATAAGATCCCCTCACAGTCTTCTCTAGGCTAAAAAGCCCCTGATCAGAACTTCAGGTTTATTCTTAACTGGTTCTGACTGGTTATGGGCCAAGGGGTAAGATCTTTCTACCACAGTACAGCACAGCAAGCTGCCAGTCTGCTCCCAGCACCTGCTGCTCTGACCAGACTGTAAGCACCTAGCGTATTATAGCCATTTCCCATCCCTTGGACTGAAAATGACTGTGAATCCCTTAACAAAGCTGGAATCTCTAAAACTCTTAGAGAAATAACAGTACAACATAATGTTTTACTGACAGTGTTGGATATAGCCTGACATTGTCATTGGAAGTGATTTAATGCTGTCTAAATTCCTAAAATCTCTTGGATGCTGCCATGAAAGCCCACACATTAAACAAAACCACACACCAGTGTGATGAGACATACTGTGCTGGTTTATGAGCCTTTCTTCTCTATCTGTGCCTACATTGCTGCAGCCAGAGAGCAGGTAGACTAAAAAGCAAAGCACTCAAGCAAGTGGCACTTCCTCTTCATTACTTAGATGATTATTAGAGGGTGTTTTTTTAGAGAGGAGCCTCAAACT